>NW_007727136.1:61949-90408 GCF_000696425.1 Galeopterus variegatus | reverse complement strand
TTTAATTAATTATCATGAAAACTCAATTCCTGGAAGCACTACATTTCAGGTACTCAATAGCTATCTGTGGCTATGGCTACCACATTGAGCAGCACAGATATGGGATGTTCCTGTCACTGCAGGAAGCGCTGTTGCAGAGCCTTGCTCCAGAAGAGAAATCCTGAGTTGGGAAGAGTGGGCCCCAGCATTCCGGGGATGAGGATTCCTGGAAACTTCATTGTTCTAGGGAATCCGGAGGAAGGAGGTGAAAACAGGAAAGCTGCAGACAGAATATCTCATCTCTTACTTCCAAATTTGCCTAAAAGGTCAAGCCTTTTCTCTTGCTAGTGTGAAGTGAATATTGAACTTGAAGGCAGAAGACTTAATTAAGTCCATATGTGCCTTGAGAATGTCACTTAGCATCTCCAGTGTTCACACTTTACCTATCTAAATTGGGCATAATAATAGCTCACAGTGGCCATGAGGATTAAATTTTCAATATTGTACAAAATTAATTATGAACTTAACAAACACTGCACTACAGAAACAGATGTCAGAGGAATAAGCCTAATGGGATTCCAGCAATTCTCTTTTCCAGCCCACTAAACCCGATGCCCCCTCAAATCACTGAAGGAAAAGAAATTCTGACTTGTTGTTGATTCATGAAATGTTTTTACCACTCTCTTGACAGTAAAAATAAAACTCTTCTCTATTCCAATTAGATACCAAAAGCTGTAAATCATAAATTAACAGTAGATCAACATTTAAGCATAAGGGAGTGTCAATGTATTCAATCCAGAAACGTAGGTAAGTGGTTTCATTCTCCCTCTTCTGACTATGAAGAGAGAACAAAAGGGGTTGGAGGGACTGAGTGAAGGGAGGGAAAGAAAGACGAGAGGTAGATGATGTTTGGAGAAAGCAAACATTACAAACCACAAGTCTGCACCAAGGAGGGGTATTTACCTGCTCATGAACAGATGTGAGTAAAAGCTGTATGCATTTTTGTCAGAAAGCTGTGCTTGGGGGCATATAAAGTATACATGGTTTATAAACATTGGAAAGGGAAGTGGGCTGATTTCATTTAGGGAAATGCTTATTGAGCCATTATTATACTTTTCTACTCAGCATCTCCTGCAGGTAACTATTCAACTTTCATGTAGAGAGACACAGCAAAAGTCAAATATAATTGAGGCTAAGAAAATCAGCTCCTGAACAGTGCAGAAAGAGTATGTAAGGAATCATGACATGGTATAAAAGATTGTGGATCCATACAAATATGCTCCACCGATTTTTGACAAAGGTGTAAAGGCAATTCAATAGAGGAAGGATAGCTTCGGCACTGGAGCAATTGTTGCTGAGCCAGTTAGACTTCCGTATGCACAGTCCAATGTCCCTTGAATCACCATTCAAGGTGCTGGAGCAATTGGACATCCATATGCAAAAAACCCCCAAAAAACCTTCAATCTAAACTCACAACATATTCACAAATTAAGTCAACGTGGACCATAGAATTAAATGTAAAAGTTAAAACTATAAACTTGTAGAAAGAAACATAGGAGAAAATCTTTGAGATCTGGGACAATGCAACAAGTTCTTTGATTTGACACCAAAAGTAGGATTCATAAAATGAAAACTGACAAATTGGACTACATCAAAATTAGAAAACTTCTATTCTGTGGACTACCCTGTTAAGGGGATGAAAAGGCAAGCTACAGACTGAGAGAAGTTATTTGCAAACCACGTAGCCAGGAAAGGACTAGTACCTAGAAGGTAAAAAGAACTCCAAAACTTAATAGTTGAAAAACAAACAATCCAAATTAGAAAGTGAGCAAAAGACATAAAGAGATATCTTACTGAAGAGGATATACAGATGGCAAATAAGCATATGAAAAGACGTTCAACATCATTAGCAATTAGAGAAGTACAAATTAAAGCCACAAAGAGATATTATCACACAGCTATCAAAATGGCTAAAATTAAAAATAGTGACAGCACCAATTGCTGGCAAAGATATGGGAAAACTGGGTCACTTACACATCGGTGGTGCTAATATAAAATGGGAAAGCCACTCTGGAGAACTTAGTAGTTTCTTATAAAACTGAACATGCGACTACCATACAATCTAGCAATCTTGAATCTCAAATACTAGAGAAATGAAAAGTTACGTTCACACAAAATTTTGGGCACGAATGTTCGTAGTAGCATTATTTGAAATATTCAGAAACTGGAATCGGCTCAAATATCCTTCAACAGGTGAATGGATAAACAAACTGTGGTATATGCATACTATGATGACAAGAATAATGGCCCCCCAAAATATATATACAGTGTAATCTCTAGAACCTGTGAATATGCTGTTAAGTGGCAAAGGCAACTTAAGGTTGCAGATGGAATTAAGGCTGCTGATCATCTGACCTGGAGATGGGGACATTTTCTGGGTGGAACCAATGTAATCTGAAGTGTCCTTAGAAGTGGAAGAAGGAGGCAGAAGAGGAGGATAAAGTGATGGATGTGAGAAAGACTTAACTGGTTATGGCAGCCTTGAAGACAAAGGAGGGGCCGTGAGCAAACATGGGCAGCCTCTAGAAGCTGGAAGAGGCAAGGAAGTGGATTCTCCCCGAGAGACTCCAGAAAGAACACAGCCCTGCCAACACCTTAATTTTTACCCAGTGACATTCATACAACATGTGTTGTTTTAAGCCACTAAGTTTATGGAAATTTGTTGCAGCAGAAAATGAATACGCATACCATGGCATACTAGTTGGCAACAGAAGAATGTATTGATACAACTTGAATGAATCTCCAGAGAACTATACTGAGTGAAGAAAACCATCCCCAAAAGGTTACGTTCTATTCAGTTTCATTTAGATAACGTTTTTGATATGACAGCATTTTAGAAATGGAGGAAAGATTTCCTTGGTTGCAGATAATTTAGAATGGGATGGTAGGGGAGTGTGAGAGGGAAGAGGTGTCATTATCAACAGGCACCACAATGGGTATTTGTAGCAATGGAAATGTTCAGTATCTTGACTATAGTGGTGTACACACAAACCTAAACAGGTAATAATAATGTATCAAACTTAATGCACTCACAAACACACAAATAACTGTGAGTGAAACTGGGGAAATCTAAATAAGATTGGTGGGTTGTATCATGTCAATATTCTGATTGAGACATTACACTGTAGTTTTGCAAAATGTTGCCACTTGGAAAACAAGGAAAAGTGTACAAGAGGCCTTTGTATTATTTCTTACAACTGCATGTGAGTCAACAATTATCTCAATAAAATTTTTAAATAAAATATTTTAGAAAATTATCTTTGCTGCTTAACATAACCATGGCTATGAACTGCCTTAGTTAAACCCTACAAGTTAGGGGCAAGGCAATCTTAATTATCTTTGTACACAAGCTCCCTTGGCATCATCTGCCATTAATTATTTAGAAGGTTTTCATTAATGATGATGATATGTCTGAACATACCTTACAGCAGGGAATATTAACCTATCTTTCCCCTGGAAACTGTATTCCATATTGTGTGTGTGTGTGTGTGCACGCGCGTGTGTGTGTGTGTATGTTTGTCTTTCTGAAGAAAGAATCTATGACTTTTGTAAGGATTCCATATTATGCTCTCCAAAAAAAAAAAAGTTAAAGAGCCAGACAAGGTCCTTAGAAACACAGTAATTATAAACTTTAAAAATGGATATTTTGGGGGTGATTTAAAATAATGCTATGCACAATTGCATCAGTATTTTTCAATGGGAGAAAGCGTGCTTTATGTTTAGGAGAATGGGCTCTGATTCCAACTTCCAAGTTTTAAACCACAGATCTGTCTTATATTAGATGTAGTTCTTATCCATTCTAAGCCTCAGTTTCCTCATCTGTAAAATGGAGGTAATAACGTATTTAAGTCATTTAGCATCATGCTTGACACATGGTGAGCTCTCCATAAATTTTAGCTTTTATTTGTATTATTATCATTGTGTTTAAAATGGAAAGAACTAAAGATAGTAATTATTCTTTTGAAAGGAACTTTTCAAAATAGCAGAATAAAGGGCACATAATTTAGTTGAAGGAGCATTGGTGTTAATAGACTCATTCTGCCCTTGACTCACTGACAAATTTGGACAAATCACGCTCCCTCTGAGCCTCCATCCATAAAATAAGAGGGTGGAAAATTGTGATTTGGAGTGATTCTGTATCTGTACCAGAAACAAGATGCATAAATTCACTTATATGGAGTCCCTTATATGGCTCTTAGGTTGGGTTCCTCAGAAGCATACCCTGAGTGGGGACTCCTACAAAGGGTTTATTCGAGAGTAAGCAGTACCCAGGAAAAACCTGGGTGAATGGGGAAGTGGGACAGGGAAGGGAAGAAAGTAAAGATCCACGGAGGGTGGCCTAGGTCAGTCCTGCAGAGAGCTCTAGAGACAGACCATGGACTCGTCCCCCAGCGTTTCTCTGCCCAGAAACAGGCATTCATGCCCCCACACCAGCTGGTCATTATTTAAGGGCAGCCCGCACTGCACTCGTGTAAATTCCCGGGCACCACCTGCTGTGTGTGAACCAGCAGAGCAAATTCCAGCTGCCCGAGGGCAGCCCCCCCGGCCAAGAGCTGCAAGTGTTGGCTTCCAGGGAGTGAAAGCACACAAGGCAGCTGATCTGCCTGGAATTGGAGAAGTGGACACCAGCAGAGCACTGAGAGCATCTGCAAGGTGCAGCTTTCTTCTGCCTCAGTGGCACTTAGAGTGTAGGGGAAACAGACGAGCAGCCACACAATTGGAAAGGGATGGACACACACCGGGTGCTAAAGGACACAAACGAGAGGGCCTTCATTCAGCCCCGGTGGCGGGGAAGGACATAGGGAAGGCTTTCAGGAGCAAGAGAAGGAAGAGAAGGAATTAGCCAAGAAGCAGAGAAGGGGGTGAGAGGTGAGAGCGAGCCAGTCAGCTACGGAGAATACAATATGAAAGGAATTAACAGAAGCCCAGTGTAGCTGGATCAAAGGAGGGAGGAATGGCTGGAGAAAAGGCTACAAGGTGAGAGAAGCGGATCAGGAAGTAAATCATGTGAGTTAATGTGTAGGGTCTTGGGGCCTAACACACTTTGCGGAGAGACAGGTATCACAGCTGAGAAGAGGATCCAAATTTCTTAATATACAATGGAGTGAAAACCTAGTTTCCTGTTAACATCCTTGGATTGTAGAGAAAAGAGTCGCTGGGAACATATACTCATTTTTAAAAATTTGAAGTTAGGTAGGTTTAAAATTTGTTTTATTCCTCTTGAATGCTGGAAAGAAAATTTATATGGAATGTAAAATAACTAAAAACATCTCTGTAATTTAGCTAAAAAAAAAAAAAGAAAAAGAAAAAATCAAACACAAGAAGAGCTTTCACAGTTGATTATGTTAATAATGCTATGGATTTTTCCTCATTCTGCCATCCAGAGTAGCCTACCATCTCCTGAATTAAATCTGTAGATTCTGGTTTAGATTTGTTCTGAAACAGCCTGTTCTAGCACAATTTAATTTCATGGTCAAATGAGGATAATTATTCCAAAAAGCTCTCAGCCGTGAGCCTCTTGTGATGTTTTAGTTGAAAATGTAGCCACTTCTGAACCTGTTCTGTGGTTCTGAGGTGTGGATGGAATGAAGTTTTTGTCTGTGCTCACTCTGATTCAGTTTTGTTTTGTTTTTTTAATAGGAAAAATTAGAGATTTCCATCTGAAAATAGGAGACCAGCCCAGCATATTTCCATTAATAGTTTACTAAACCATTTCCTCAAGTTTGTTACATGTAATTCTAATAATTCCTACTTTGCCAACCTATAATAAAACCTGTCATTTTCAAGATTCATTATGTGAGACTTTAAAGTGATAAATTTAATATTTATTTTATTTATTTATATGACCAATTACAACACCATTACAATTGCTTTGCAAATTTAACAAGTCGATGCAAACCCCCAAACTACAGTCACTTCTGACACCTCAGAGATCCCTATCCTAGGATCACAATTTAGTACTTTTGGTGAGACTTGCACAATAAGTCTCTAAATAATCAAAACTGCAGGCACTTTAGGGTATAATCTTTAGAATTTAATGTGAACACCAATGTTCTTTATGCTGGAATATTGGTAGAACAATAGTCCATCATTGGTGTAATTGATGCCCATCAAGATCTTGTTTAGAAGTAATTTCTTTTAATGAATTTCGTGAGTATGTTTTTGTTATAATGAAAGTAAAAAAATTTTTTTGTCTTTTATGGATTTAATTTGAATCTTTCTGATCAAGTTCTCATCACTAGAATCCAAAAGCCGGCTAGAGTCTAAGACCCGTCCAATCATCTTCCACTCACAGGTGATGTCAAGACAAGGAGAAAGAGACTAGATCCAGATTGTTGTGGTTCTTAGAGGTAGAATCTTTTTGTCTCCTCCCTTAGAATAGTTCTGAATTTAGATTCCCTAGAGAAGACAGAGCATTTGATTAGTTTTTTTCTTAAAGAACTTCACATGGCACAGTTGTTTGGTTATATTATTCTGCTTCCTTTCTTTGGATTTATAGCATTTTAATTGCTGTTTTAATCCTGTGTTTTATATAAAGCATCCCTAATTCCCTTGGTGGATAGGACCCATGGAAGTAAAAGTGTTATTATTTTGCATTTCCCAGTCTGTTAGCGCTTTGATAGATTTCCTAATTCGCTCTTCAGAATAATATACATTGTGTTCTTTTCACATTACTATCATGAGTAGGACGAATATTTTAGGGTAAGATAAACAGTAATTGGCAAGGAGCTATAACATCAATTTGTACAAGCTTCATGTCCAACGCATTCTGAGGATACCATTAGACTAATGGGTTAAATGAAGGGAGTCTTAATTTGCTGAAATTTACTTCAGGAAAAGATCACAGTGTCATGAGGGGTTTGGAGGCAGGATCCTTGGCAGTTTCCTGATATGCTCTCTGGCTCCCATAGAAATAAGTGCACAAGCTGCAGAGCTGAGGCATGGTGTCTGGCAGAAGAGGCCCAGGATGCTGAGAGAGAGCAGGGTACTATCAAAGCCACTAGATGGGGGTGTGTACTTATTCAGTCTGGTCACAAACCCCATAAACCAGCTAGCAGGAAAGAAATAAAGGTTAACATGAGGGTAAATTCCATACTTCTCAATGCCATTCTTCTGCAGAAACAGAAATGTGATGAATACCAACAGTAACTCCAAGGTCACTATGGCCACCTGGTGTCTCCAATGATCCCACTAGGGAAGGATCGCCACTGAGATCCTCTCAAACTGGGATCTTTGGGGCTCCCGTCTGAGAAAAGCATTTCTCAGGGATGAATACAGAATGACTAACTAGAATGGAAGTGAGGCTTTTTGCTTAGTTTTTCTGCAATGTCATGAGTGATTCTGACCTAGTCATTTAAACTCTGGACACCTACAGTATACTACCTTTCCAATGAACTGACTAATCCTTGTCAGTCACAGCCACCGATAATGATGTTAACTTATTTATAAAGCAAGCTCCAAATGTGGTCAGTCCTACAGTAAATGTATCTGAGGAGGAGAGCAGTAGCAGCCAGTTTCAGAACTCAGCCAACACCAGATGGAAATTCCGTCCTTTGGTTAAAATTCTTCTAAGACCTTGGCTGACAGGTGAACTTGGCAGACCCAATTATGATAGCAATTAAGCTTTTAAAATGTGAGCCAAATTATGAGCCAACCTTGTGCCAGAAGCTGGCAGACATACCTGGAATTTAGGTCAGGGATGCTGTCCCCGGTAGCAGAGATAATTCAATTGCATCCCAGCCCCAGGTGTGCGCAATCCGACCCCAGGAGACTTGGTCATCATAATAGGTCTTCTCTGGGCTGAAGGAACCCTCGGTGGCCCATCCTGCCCCAAGCCCTCGCCTCTGGGGCAGTGACCTCAAGGGACAACAGGAGAGGCCACCATTTGTGTGACGTTCAATTCCTAAGGAAAATGCCAAACTGAAACAAATGCCTGTGAAGGCCAAATTTGCCTTTGCTGCATTTATTACAAAAAGAATACTAGAAGATTGGTTGGTCTTCTGATAATATCTTGAAATGGAATGTTTTTCTTTAAGTAATAGAACTTTTAACCCAGTAATTGATTTTTTGCATTAAAAGTATTTTGCCTTTAAGGTACTACTACTAATTATTATTCTTTAGATGCTGTGTGCATGGTAAAAGTTCACATATAGTCAAATCTCTCCACATCAACACATTAAAGAAAGATATGCTTATATAACAGCAAGTATGCAGCCAGAATAGTATTTATGAAGTGATATTATGACGCAGTTCAAAATAAAATAAACTTCCATTATATTTCAACCTTCCATTTTTTTCTATTAGGGTTTTAAAGCCAATTTGCCCTAATTTTGCTCATGATTATAGAGGGAAACAAATAAGAAAATACATACGTTGAGAAGTTCACCTTTTTTGCTTAATCCCTACGTTCCTACTCTTTCCCCAGAAACAGCAATAGTTAAAAATAAATGAATGAATGAATGAATGAATGAAGTCCAGCAGCAGAAGCCACGTGGGTAATTTGAATTGAGCGCGCACGCATGCGCAATCAGCAACAGCCGACCAAAGTCGGGGAGCTAATCCCTGCTCCCCCAGCTAACTGTTGGGAGAGTCATTTAATGCTCTGAACCTCGGTTTTCCTATCCACAAAATGGTGAAGATAAACTAGATCAAGAGGGAAAGGCAATTTCTTCAGCAGTGCCAGCTCAGGGTGGAGAGGCTCCCGTGGAAGGAATGTACTGACACACCAGCCACGTGGATGGCGAGGACAGGACAGGAGGGGAAAGAACAGTGCCGTGCGTCTGCCGTGCCTAACCTGGGTGAATCGTGGCGTCGTTTTCATTACAAATGGTCTTTAAGACGATAAATACATTTCCTGAGGGTTTTAGTGAAAAAGCGATTCCAGGTTAGAGCACTGTGTCAACTTCACACCTGAGTGGAATGGGACCGGGAGACTGTCTTAAACGGCAGGTCCTGATTTCATTAGCAAGTAGCTTTCGCGGTCATTCATGGAGCAGCGCTGTCCACCAGCTCTGTGCAGGGCACCGAGATAAGTCAGTCCATCACTAAATGGCGGGAGTCCGGTGACTCCAGAAGAATTTTTGGAAATGCAGTAAGTGGTTGGGTTTTCTGTCCAGTCTTGGTTAGTGTCAGGGAGGAGCATGTTCTTGGCAATGTTGCAGAGTAAACAGGGTTGCAGTGACGTCTAGCCTGCTCTCTCAGGGAGGCCTTCCGGAGAGGGCTGCCGCGGGTTACAACACGGGCTCTTCCCAAGGGGACCTAGTGCCCATTCAAATGAGAAGAACTTTTTATTCCACAAACCACTTCTTCATGCATATGCCTTGTCAGTCCAGAAAACCCTCAAAATGTGCTTAACCAATGTTCTGTGAAAAAGAGAAAGTGAATACTCATTAAACAAACACTGGAATTTTCAGTGCACTTTCCATATTTTCAATGCCCTTCACCAAGTAAAAATCTTAACACAGAAACACAACATAATATCTCTGAGAATCCTAAAAACATGGGTGAATCCTCATGGTTTAGTGTGATTTGAACTTAAGGCAAGACTTACTGGTGAGCCTTATGAAGTCCTTGCCGTCCTGGGATGTTGGCTCATGGCTACATGAAGCGAAAATAATGAACTAGCAAGTAAAGAAGTCATTCAAACCTCAATTCAAAATTCAAATGAATGTTTTCTTAGCAACATTAAGGGTTTGCGTGATTTCAGATAAACCCATTTAATGTGGACTCCTCCAAAATAACAGTGACATCTCATGCTAATATTTTAGTTTCTAAGGCACAGTCACATCTCTTTTTGAAAGTCTCCTGAGGAAAGTTTCCCACCAAAACACCAGATCTTCCCCATCCTAGATCTTGTGTCCAGTAGTGCCCATTCTCAGGCTGTGAAGAAGGGGACAGTGGCACGGGAGCCCCGGCCTCCCCAGTCTATCACACCCTCATCACTCACCATTCTTTATGTGAAAGACCCTAGGACACAGCACATATCTTTGAGTTAGGATTAAAGTTGTGGCTCATTTAGATAACCCCTTTTTTTCAAAGTTGATTATAGCACAGATCTATTTAAAACAGAATTTCTGTTACAGAAATTTATCATTTATAGATGGCATCAGAAGAAAATCACATTGATGTTGGTTTAGAAAGATGGTTTACAGAGCTCCTTGTGGTTCTTAGGCTCCATGTTTCAGCTAAGTTAATCCATCTGAATACCCAGTTTCTCCTTCATCTTGGCCCCTCTCTGGTCCTGCTCCACCCCACCCATTCTCCAGCTCAAACCCCAAGCATATCTGATAGAACTCAGAGGCATAGTGGTTTGGACTGAATTAAAAGAATGTAAGATTTATCCATCTGAATACCCAGTTTGTCCTTCATCTTGGCCCCTCTCTGGTCCTGCTCCACCCCACCCATTCTCCAGCTCAAATCCCAAGCATATCTGATAGAACTCAGAGGCATAGTGGTTTGGACTGAATTAAAAGAATGTAAGCATAAAAGAATTCTTAAAGTCTTTGTATCTAATGAATTTCCCTGGTGCAAATCTAATATTAAATGCAGATTGCATCTAAAATGGTTCTTAAGGGAATAACAGAAGGATATCAGATCTTAAGGGGACCACTAATTGAAAGGAAGAGACGGCTGGGAAGTTTTTAATAAACATTTACTTTCTATGGCTTAAAAAATAAGGCTGCCGGAGGCAGGCACCTACCACCTCTACTACCCTCTAAAATAATAAAAATCTCTCTTTATGCCAGAGTATATGTACACAACTGTTCTGGAAAGTTACAGATGAGGAAAAAAAATTGTGATAATCTTTAGCTGCTCATTTCTGAAATATTTTATAACCATTCCTTTGAAATAATTACCTGAATTGCTTGGCCTCCTATTATAGATGATGAGTAGCCAAAACAATTACTTACATCTAAAGTAGCACTGAATTTTTCTGAACTTTGCATCTAAATGTGTCTGAAATGATTGTTCACAGGTGAACAAGTAACCCTTTCCCCCCACAATTAGCCATCATTTTTCTAACCTCAGATTTATTGTGTCTCTTTGAGCCTAAGCTGTTTGTGCAAGGCTTTGGTAAATTAAAATATCACCCTACATTTCATTTTTGTTAGGAAAAAATGATTCATACCACATCTGAGAAAGAAAGATTTGTAAAATATAGTATTTCCATATAAATATTAACACTGGCTCTGAATAAGACATGGTACTGTGGCATTTTCAGCTCAGAGTTTGTTGCAAGTCAGCCCTGGCATCCTAGCCAGTGATCACATCAGATTTCTGCCCACCCAGAGACCTCAGTCCATGCTGGCACAGGCAGCAATGGAAGGTCAGTATCTGGATATCACTCCACTCCTGTGGGTGTCAGAGAGACTGCCGGGGATAACCTGAGCAACAGGTGGTCAGGAAAAGCATGATGTCCAGAAAATATTGTGGAAATCACCCAGCAGTGCAGAAAGCTGATTGATGGTGAAGGGGACTTCAGTGGGTGGCAGGGCCCTGGCCGCACAGGCTGAGATTCAGCAGCAGAACGCTAAGCCCAAGGAAGATGCTGCAATCTAGACATGGTTGGAGAATCCAGAAAAATGCAAAAAACCTGACAGAAAGCTAGTTCATGAGAAGATAGTGCCAAGCTGTAATTTATTCATGGGGACCAAGTAATAATCCAGTTTACTAGAATCCATGTTCAAGGTTGGACTAAAACCAGTGCAAAGTTGGCTTGATGCTAAGTTGTTTCAGTGGTTGTCCTGGGTTTATATCTGTGCTGACCCTGGATCATTTTAGGTTTAGAACTAAGAGGCATGCAGGATGTTCATCTATTTTGCAGATATCTCTCTTAGAAAAATTACCCTTACGAGCCTGAATCATTAGCCCATCTCTTCCATCTTATTTGAATCATGACCAATAGGTATCAAGAGAACAGATAATCCTGAGACCGCTGAAGCCAAAAGTAACATTATAAATATCTTGAACACTGGTAAATGTTCTATCGAGTACTGTAAAAACCCAATGACATTTTTCCATTCATGTCAACAGGAGTTTATTGAGCACCTACTGTCAACTGGAAAAAGTGCAGGAGGCTTTGCTGACATAAACAAAATAATTCGACGTCAGTGTCTCTCCTGTGTTCTCTTTAGCAGTTTGTTCCAACCTCAACCAGAAACTAAGGGATATCTCTTCATTACACAGCCCTGAACCAGGGGGGCCACAGGGCAATTTTGCTTTGAGATTACATCACCTTTTTGTCAAATGAGAATCTCATAAATGTGGGATTTATGCTTGCTGTATGGAAACATTTACTGAGAACCTACTATGTGCCAAGCATTATTCTGGACCCTTGGGGAGCAAAGATGAGTACAGAATGGCTACTGGCTTGAAACTGTCCCAGAGAGAGAGCACCACTCAGAGCAATAGAAATGAACATACCTGCTCCCATCAGACACTGAACCAGTGCTTCACACAAGACCGTGCTTCCAACTGTGCGGAAAAAGAGTTGTTATAAGTTTCCCCATTACTAGATGTGACAAATTAGCAAGGAGGGCAGTATAGGCCACGATGAGAAAGAACACTCAGGGATAAAAAATTTGGTTTCAATATTAAAATTCAATATTACAGGATAGGAACATTCTAGTACAGTACATATTGTCAATGCAGAAGAGCAGTGCCTGCCCTGAAATTGTAAGTTGTCTGACTTGTGTTCATTTTATTTTCTTTTTGTGGCAGCTTGCTCTCTCTACAACTAATTTTTTCCATAGAAACCTATTAAGGTCATTGTGACATTTTATAGCACAGAGTGAGAAAGAAAAGAAAGAAATGCATTGGAAAGATTTACGATCTAGTTAGGTCAAAGGAACTCTTACATTACCTATTTTTTCTGGGATTTTTTTTTTTTTAAAGAAAAGTCCAAAAAAAAGTAAAACCTAAACTTATAAGTTTTTACTTGAGACTGAGAAGTAAGGTACATTTTGTAATTTGTGATTCTTTGGTGAATTATAAATAGTTTCACTACAGAAAAGCAAAAGCATTGTTCTTTGAACATTAACTTAATATATCATGAAATAGAAGTGTCTAAATTCATTTCATGTATCAAACATGTGATTCTTTTGGTCCATGTACTGTTGGACACCAAAAGGTTAGTGCACCAAAGTCATTTGCCATGTTTCTAAAGGCCATGGAGCCAAGGTCACGATCATAAGAATAAACATATGGAGTGATAATTTTCCAATTTACACTGATTCATGAGCAAGAAACTGTACTATGTGCTACTGGTCTCCAAAGATGAATATGTTATGATCCCTTCCCTTCAGGAGCTTACAATCTACTGAAAAAGACCACATGAGTGCATTTAACTGTGCATTTCAAGGCATATCATGATAAGTGCTATACAATACAATACACATAATATAACAAAATATTAAGGACCTACATTAGGCAAAAGCTATTTTCATCTTCTTTCATCTTTACCATCCTAGGAAGTAAGTTATAATATTTATTTTGGACATAAAGAAAAGTTACTTGGCTAGATGGGCTAATTTTCCCCAGTTTTCCCAGTTAGGCAGTGGAAGAAATAAAACTCATGTCTACCTATATGATTGCATGACCTGTAATCTGTACATCTCAGCAAAGCAGTGTGGTCAAAAGAAGTTGGCATTAACCAAGGTAGAATAAAGATGAGCCTTAGAAGTAGTCATCGTGATCTTTTCCCTCTAATTTCTTGGTGAGAGATGAAACCGACTTCTTCCCTAACCTCTCTGATTTCAGCACTTAATCTCCTTGTGCCATCTCCTGCAGAATGCAAGGGCTTAATAAGCCAGCAGTCGATGCATTCAATGGGTTATATTAGGCTAGGCAAACTGGAAAGCCTTATTATGTATTGACCTGAAAAAGTCATTGAAAAGCAGTGCTTTCACAGTGCAAAACAACAGATCTAACAGCCAGTTCAAACAATGAATATTTTTAGTGAGAAAAAAAGTCAAACCACTTGCTTGACTTGAATATAACTTCAGGATCTCTCCCCTTCAGCTCAGAAGGACCCTGATAAGAGCCGGAAGTTAATGTACTTACCTAGCCCTTAACTTCCTAACTGGAATGATGGAAGAGATTTGAGTCCAGTGTAAATTAGATCACTCACTGTCATCAAAAAATAGCCATCTGATTCTGAACCGATGAAGAAATCTGGGGTCAGCAGCTCTGAGTACTAGAAGCTGGTTGTTTTGGAAAAGGGCAGAGAAAGGAAAAGTGTTCTGCTATTTCACAAGGACCATGAAAACTCACAGCAGTCGGGTTTCTTTTCACAAAAGTAAAAAGGTTTTATCCGGATTTTAAATTAGGAGCATTACATTAGGTCTGCCTAAAATCCTAATGTTATTTTGGGGGAGCACTTCCTTTTTTCCTTCTCCACTGAATATTTCCTGATTCCATCTTGCCTGATTTTGGTAGTCTGCACGTATAACAGACACTGAATCATTTATCCAAACTGAACTCAGTAGTAGCCCTATCTATAAA
Organism: Galeopterus variegatus; assembly: GCF_000696425.1. Taxonomy (NCBI): domain Eukaryota; kingdom Metazoa; phylum Chordata; class Mammalia; order Dermoptera; family Cynocephalidae; genus Galeopterus; species Galeopterus variegatus. The sequence continues at coordinate 75,867 of NW_007727136.1, read as the reverse complement.
ATCAGACTTAATTTTTTCACTGACATGAGACACATCCTTCTTTGCGCCTTCCAGGCCAGGCTTCTGTCATAGTTTTTATTTATTTATTTGTGTGTCTCCCTCTAAATTTAAGGCAGCCACAACCTCCTTGAATGAAAAAACCATCAATCAGTCTTCTTTGTTTACTTCAAAATAATACTCTTACCAGGATCCTAAAGTCCCAAGATCCTCTCTCTTTCTGTCACACACATCTGGCAAAATCCCAGTTCTGGAGGAACCCAGCTCTTCAGCTGAACCAGAGCAGCTGAGCACTGCCAAGCACTTCAAGAATGGCTCCAACAAGACAGGTCGGTGCCCTTAGAAAGTCATGATCACCCACCTCATGCAGTCCCCAGAATTACTTGATAACCCTCTTCTGTTCCTTTGATCAGTTCACCCTCTGTATCCAGGAAGATTATTTCAGACCTTCTCTACATTCTTCAAACCTGAGACACCCTCCTCCTCACCTTCCCCAAACATCATTCTCTACAGAGGAAAGGAGAGTCAGAGTGGAATCCCTCAGCTTCCCCCCATCAATCCTGCACCTGCTTCCCTTCTCCCCTCATAGAAGAGAGGAGATCACCTTCCTTCTACCCAGGCCCAGTCCTTCCACCTGCCTTGTTATTTTTTCTTCCCATTTTACTCTGTTGTTCTTAATTGACATATAATAATTGTACATATTTATGGGGTACATGTGTGTAATGTGCAAGGACCAAATCAGGGTAATGAGCACATCCATCACCTCAAATATGTGTCATTTCTTGGTGTTGAGAACACTCAAAATCCTCTCCACTAGCTATCTGAAATTATTGATCATTGCCTTCTCCTGCTTTCTTATAAAGCCTCAACCACTGACTATCCTTCCTCTATTTTGTAGATTCACGTTTTCTCTTTCAATGGATTCCAATTTAGGTCGCTCTCTTTCTCATTAAAATGAACAAAACAAACTCTCCCCTCAGTTACCTATTTAATCCCAGCAACTCAGCTCTCCGGTCTTCATAGCATTAACCCTTGAACCACGTGTTGTTTGTACTCATTGGTTCCCTGTCCCAGCCTCAGCCCTCCCCTCAGCCCCGCCCACCCGTGACCTCCGTCGCTGCTGCTGTCCTCACTGAGGGCGTCAGTGAGCCCATGGGAGCTCTCTCGTCCTCGTTTCCTTAGCCCCCAGCTGCATTAGAGACTGTTGACCGTGGCCTTGGCTTCCGGACCCCACACTCTATTTTTTCTCCTCTTGATAGTCTTCATCTTCTTTGTAGGCTCCTCTTTTCCTACTACTCATTAGACTTTTTACCTTAAATGCTGAAAAAAAATTAAAAAGTAATAGGTGAGTCGTATAAAACATAATGATTCAGCATACATTTGTGAGCCCACCACCTGTTAAACATATTTTTTTATGATCTTTGAAAACCCCTCTTGACTTTCCCCAATCCCCCCTTACCTCTGTTCTCAGCAGCAGCCACTGTTCTAAATTGCATGTTCTTTATTCCTTACCACGCTTTATAGTTTTACCACATACTTTCATTACTGAGCAATTGATTGCTTCCTTTAGCATGTTTTTTGAATTTTGTATAAATGGAATATGGAATCCCGTTGCAAATATTTTTTCTTAACTTGCTTTTTTTACTCGATAGTATTTTTCCAAGTGTCATCCGTGTCCTTGCTTGTAGCTATAACTCCTTTACTTCACCTGAATATAGTAATACTACGTATATACATATGTGGTGTATCATCATCATTAACTTATCCATTCTGCTGTTGATGAAAATTTTGCTGTTTCAAGTCATTTTTTAGTAACAACAGAGCAACTATGAGCATACTTCCACGTGCCATCTTTTACAAATAATGCAAAAGTTTCTCTAGGAAATAAGTTTGCTTGAAATCGTGAGGCCATAAAGTAAGAACATTTCTAAATTTGCCTGATATCATCAAATTATTTTCCAAAGGATTTTAACAATTTGTACTCCTACCATTAGAGAAGGAGAGGCTCCCTTTGCTCTATAATCTTACCTGTAATATGGCCAGACTGTTTTAAGTTTTACCAATCAGATGAGTGATTTGCCAACCAATGACAATAGTGTCTCATTGAGGCCTTAATCTGCACTTCCCTACTACAGAACGTGTTATCTTTTTAAATTATGTTTGCACTTGATTTTTGTGCATTAATTTTGTACAATGCAAACTTGCTAACACTCTAATCATTTATCTTAGATCCTTTTTAGTGTAATACAGGAACAATCATATCATCTGTCAAAAATGGTAGCTTTGTTCTTTATTGTCAGTCTTTACATCTTATATTTCTTTTTCTTGCATCTTTCCTGCTAGGACATCCTTGAATTAAAGTTGTGAAAATTAATCCTTGTATTTTTTTTTCTAATCTTAAAAGAAATATTTCAATGTTTTACCATTTGTATGATTTTTTGGTAAGGATTTTGCACATACCATATATTAGGTTAAGAAATTTCTCTTATAAGTCTTAGCTTGCTAAAATATTTTAAGTTAAATTATGAATAGGTGATGCATAATAAGTGATTTTTTGCACTTATTGATATTATCGTATGATTTTACTCCTCTAATTTATTAATTTGATGAATATTTGCTGCTGTTATTATTTTTCTTGTATTTACATATGGTAAAATTTACTTTTTTAGTGTACAGTTATATGAGTTTTAACAAATGCATACAGTTTTTTGCCCACCTTGGCAATCCCTGATCTGTTTTCTGTCTCTATAAATTTACCTTTTCCAGAGTGTCATATTCATGGAATCACACAGTATGTAGCTTTTGAGACAGGCTTCTTTCATTTGAAACTTCAGATTCTTTTATTTGAGATTCAGCCATGCTGCTGTATTTATCAGTCCTTCTTTCCTTTCTATTGCTAAAAAGTTTTCCAGTGTGTGCACATACTGTTTACCTATTCACCAGTGGAAGTTGTTTCCAGGTTTTGATGATTTTCATTAAAACCACCGTAAATGGTCACATACACATTTTTGTGTAAACCTATTTTTATTTCTCCTGTGTAAATATCTAGGAGTGAGTAGATTGCTAGGTCAGAATGTTAGACTGTGAGACATCATTGTACACATCCCTGATATTTTATTCATTATTTCCCCAATCTTTTTTGTCTTTGTTCTTCAAATTGAATAATTTCCATTGATCTGTCTTCAAGTTCACTGACCCTTTCCTCTGCCATCACTATTCCACTAGGCAATGATTTCTTTTAATTTTAGATATTACGTTTTTATGTTGTGATATTTTTATTTAATTCTAACAGTTTTCATTTCTTTTTGTAGAGTTATATTTTACTTCATTTTATTTATTTATTTTTATTTTAACTTCTCAATATACAGTGCAGTTGATTTTCGTGTCCCTTTACCCATTCCTCTCCCCCCCCACCAGCACTACATCATATCTGTTAACTTGTCTTAACAAGATCAAGGAATTGTGATTGTTGTGTCTTCTCCCCTCCTTTATTTGTTTATATATTTGTTTATTTATTTATTAATAGCTCCCACAAATAAGTGAGAACTTGTGATATTTATCTTTCTGTGCCTGACGTTTCACTTAATATGATTTTCTTTAAGTCCATCCATGTTGTTAGGAATGATAGTATTTAATTCTTTTTATACCAGAGTAAAATTCCATTGTCTAGATATACCAGAGTTTACTTATCCACTCATCTGATGATGGACTTTTGAGCTGGTTCCAACTCTTGGCTTATGTAAATAGTGCTGCAATAAACATGGGAGTACAGGTATCCCTTCAACATGATGATTTCCATTCCTCTGGGTATATTCCCAACAGTGGAATAGCTGGATCATATGGTAGATCTATCTGTAATTATTTGAGGAGCTTCCATACCATTTTCCATAAAGGCTGCACCATTTCGCACTCCCACCAGCAGTGTTTGAGGGTTCCCTTTTCTCCACACCCTCACCAGCATTTATCATTCTCAGTCTTTTGGATATTAGCCATCCTAAATGGAGTGAGATGGTATCTCAAAGTGGTTTTGATTTGCATTTCCCGAATGCTGAGTGATGTTGAGCATTTTTTCATGTGTCTCTTGGCCATTCATATATCTTCCTTTGAGAAGTGCCTATTCAGCTCCTTTGCCCATTTTTTTAATTGGGTTATTTGGGTTTTTTGCTATAAAGTTGTTTGAGTTCCTTGTATATTCTGGGTATTAATCCTTTGTCAGATATATACTTTGAAAATATTTTCTCCCACTCTGTTGGTTGTCTTTTAACTCTGTTGATTGTTTCTTTTGCTGTGCAGAAGCTTTTTAGTTTAGTATAATCCCATTTGTTTATTTTTCCTTTGTTGCCTGTGCTTCTGGGGTCATATTCATGAAGTCTGTACCCATTCCTACTTCCTGGAGTGTTTCCCCTATGTTTTCTTTAAGGAATTTTATTATTTGAGGATGTATATTTAATTCTTTAATCCATTTTGAGTTGAATTTTGTATATGGTGAGAGGTTCAAGTCTACTTTCATTTTCCTACATATGAATATCCAGTTTTCCCAGCATCATTTGCTGAACAGGCAGTCTCTTCCCCAGTGTGTAGACTTGATGCCTTTGTCAAAGATCAGATGGCTGTAGGTGTATGGGTTGATTTCTGGGCTCTCTATTCTGTTCCATTGGTCCGTGTGTCTGTTTTTGTGCCAGTACCATGCTGTTTTGGTTGTTATAGCTTTGTAATATAGTTTAAAGTCAGGTAGTGTTATGCCTCCAGCTTTATTTTTATTTATTTATTTATTTTTTTTGCTCAGAATTGCTTTGGCTATGCATGGTCTTTTGTTATTCCATATAAATGTCTGGATAGTTTTTTCCATTTCTGAGAAAAATGTCATTGGAATTTTGATGGGGATTGCATTGAATCTGTAGATCACTTGAGTAATATGGACATTTTCACAATGTTAATTCTTCCAATCCAAGATCATGGGATATCTTTCCATCTTCTTGTGTCCTCTTTAATTTCTCTCAACAGTGGTTTGTAGTTCTCTTCGTAGAGATTTTTCACATCCTTGGTTAACGTATTTTATTTTTTTGATGGCTATTGTAAATGGGCTAACTTTCTTGATTTATTTTTCTGCATGTTCTCTGTTGGAGTATAAAAATTCTACTGATTTTGTGTGTTGATTTTGTATCTTGCAACTTTGCTGAAATCATTTATCAACTCTAAGAGGATTTTTGTAGAGGCTTTAGGGTCTTAAATATATAGGATCATATCATCCACATACAGGGACAGTTTGACTTCATCTTTTCCAATCTGGATGCCCTTTATTTCCTCCTCTTCTCTGATTGCTCTGGCTCATACTTCCAATGCTAGTTGAATAGGAGTGGTGAGAGTGGGCATCTTTGTCTATTTCTTATTCAGGATGATATTGGCAGTGGGCTTATCATATATGGCTTTAATTGTGTTGAGATACTTTGAATCTATGCCTAACTTGTAGAGAGTCTTTATCACAAATGAATGATGAATTTTGTCAAATGCTTTTTCAGCATCTATAGAGATGATCTATGGTTTTTGTCTTTGCTTTTATTGATGTGGTGTATCACATTTATTGATTTGCATATGTTGNCTGATCTGTTTTCTGTCTCTATAAATTTACCTTTTCCAGAGTGTCATATTCATGGAATCACACAGTATGTAGCTTTTGAGACAGGCTTCTTTCATTTGAAACTTCAGATTCTTTTATTTGAGATTCAGCCATGCTGCTGTATTTATCAGTCCTTCTTTCCTTTCTATTGCTAAAAAGTTTTCCAGTGTGTGCACATACTGTTTACCTATTCACCAGTGGAAGTTGTTTCCAGGTTTTGATGATTTTCATTAAAACCACCGTAAATGGTCACATACACATTTTTGTGTAAACCTATTTTTATTTCTCCTGTGTAAATATCTAGGAGTGAGTAGATTGCTAGGTCAGAATGTTAGACTGTGAGACATCATTGTACACATCCCTGATATTTTATTCATTATTTCCCCAATCTTTTTTGTCTTTGTTCTTCAAATTGAATAATTTCCATTGATCTGTCTTCAAGTTCACTGACCCTTTCCTCTGCCATCACTATTCCACTAGGCAATGATTTCTTTTAATTTTAGATATTACGTTTTTATGTTGTGATATTTTTATTTAATTCTAACAGTTTTCATTTCTTTTTGTAGAGTTATATTTTACTTCATTTTATTTATTTATTTTTATTTTAACTTCTCAATATACAGTGCAGTTGATTTTCGTGTCCCTTTACCCATTCCTCTCCCCCCCCACCAGCACTACATCATATCTGTTAACTTGTCTTAACAAGATCAAGGAATTGTGATTGTTGTGTCTTCTCCCCTCCTTTATTTGTTTATATATTTGTTTATTTATTTATTAATAGCTCCCACAAATAAGTGAGAACTTGTGATATTTATCTTTCTGTGCCTGACGTTTCACTTAATATGATTTTCTTTAAGTCCATCCATGTTGTTAGGAATGATAGTATTTAATTCTTTTTATACCAGAGTAAAATTCCATTGTCTAGATATACCAGAGTTTACTTATCCACTCATCTGATGATGGACTTTTGAGCTGGTTCCAACTCTTGGCTTATGTAAATAGTGCTGCAATAAACATGGGAGTACAGGTATCCCTTCAACATGATGATTTCCATTCCTCTGGGTATATTCCCAACAGTGGAATATCTGGATCATATGGTGGATCTATCTGTAATTATTTGAGGAGCTTCCATACCATTTTCCATAAAGGCTGCACCATTTCGCACTCCCACCAGCAGTGTTTGAGGGTTCCCTTTTCTCCACACCCTCACCAGCATTTATCATTCTCAGTCTTTTGGATATTAGCCATCCTAAATGGAGTGAGATGGTATCTCAAAGTGGTTTTGATTTGCATTTCCCGGGGGGGGGGGGGGGGGGAGCATTTTTTCATGTGTCTCTTGGCCATTCATATATCTTCCTTTGAGAAGTGCCTATTCAGCTCCTTTGCCCATTTTTTTAATTGGGTTATTTGGGTTTTTTGCTATAAAGTTGTTTGAGTTCCTTGTATATTCTGGGTATTAATCCTTTGTCAGATATATACTTTGAAAATATTTTCTCCCACTCTGTTGGTTGTCTTTTAACTCTGTTGATTGTTTCTTTTGCTGTGCAGAAGCTTTTTAGTTTAGTATAATCCCATTTGTTTATTTTTCCTTTGTTGCCTGTGCTTCTGGGGTCATATTCATGAAGTCTGTACCCATTCCTACTTCCTGGAGTGTTTCCCCTATGTTTTCTTTAAGGAATTTTATTATTTGAGGATGTATATTTAATTCTTTAATCCATTTTGAGTTGAATTTTGTATATGGTGAGAGGTTCAAGTCTACTTTCATTTTCCTACATATGAATATCCAGTTTTCCCAGCATCATTTGCTGAACAGGCAGTCTCTTCCCCAGTGTGTAGACTTGATGCCTTTGTCAAAGATCAGATGGCTGTAGGTGTATGGGTTGATTTCTGGGCTCTCTATTCTGTTCCATTGGTCCGTGTGTCTGTTTTTGTGCCAGTACCATGCTGTTTTGGTTGTTATAGCTTTGTAATATAGTTTAAAGTCAGGTAGTGTTATGCCTCCAGCTTTATTTTTATTTTATTTTTGTCTGTTTTTATGCCAGTACCATGCTGTTTGGGTTATTATAGCTTTGTAATATAGTTTAAAGTCAGGTAATATTATGCCTCTAGCTTTATTTTTTTTGCTCAGAATTGCTTTGGCTATGCATGGTCTTTTGTTATTCCATATAAATGTCTGGATAGTTTTTTCCATTTCTGAGAAAAATGTCATTGGAATTTTGATGGGGATTGCATTGAATCTGTAGATCACTTGAGTAATATGGACATTTTCACAATGTTAATTCTTCCAATCCAAGATCATGGGATATCTTTCCATCTTCTTGTGTCCTCTTTAATTTCTCTCAACAGTGGTTTGTAGTTCTCTTCGTAGAGATTTTTCACATCCTTGGTTAACGTATTTTATTTTTTTGATGGCTATTGTAAATGGGCTAACTTTCTTGATTTATTTTTCTGCATGTTCTCTGTTGGAGTATAAAAATTCTACTGATTTTGTGTGTTGATTTTGTATCTTGCAACTTTGCTGAAATCATTTATCAACTCTAAGAGGATTTTTGTAGAGGCTTTAGGGTCTTAAATATATAGGATCATATCATCCACATACAGGGACAGTTTGACTTCATCTTTTCCAATCTGGATGCCCTTTATTTCCTCCTCTTCTCTGATTGCTCTGGCTCATACTTCCAATGCTAGTTGAATAGGAGTGGTGAGAGTGGGCATCTTTGTCTATTTCTTATTCAGGATGATATTGGCAGTGGGCTTATCATATATGGCTTTAATTGTGTTGAGATACTTTGAATCTATGCCTAACTTGTAGAGAGTCTTTATCACAAATGAATGATGAATTTTGTCAAATGCTTTTTCAGCATCTATACAGATGATCTATGGTTTTTGTCTTTTGTAGAGAGTCTTTATCACAAATGAATGATGAATTTTGTCAAATGCTTTTTCAGCATCTATAGAGATGATCTATGGTTTTTGTCTTTGCTTTTATTGATGTGGTGTATCACATTTATTGATTTGCATATGTTGAACCAACCTTGCATTGCTAGGATGAATCCCACTTGATCATGGTATATAATTTTGTGTATGTGTTGCTGTATTCTATAACAGCTTTCATTTCTCTGCTAAAAACTTCCACCTTTTTACTTATTTTAATGTGTTTACCTTTATCCCATAGAGCACGCTTATAACAGCTGCTCTAATGCTTCTGATAATTCTAACATCTTAGAATTAGGGTTGACTTTTTAAAAAATTATCTTTGCCCTTCATAATTGGTCACATGGTCCTCGTTCTTGAATGTAATTTTGGTTCACATCCTGAACACTGTGAGTGCTCTGCTAACCTGTAATACTTTTCCTTCATCTGTACTTGGTCATACTTTACTACAGCTTAACCCAGTGTGGGGGAAAATATGATTTATTGAGTTCTTGACACATATTAGACATTGTGTTGGAATGCAATGCCCCAATGAGATGAATATGTTTATGTAGAATTTACTCAGGAGTGAACTTTAAGAGAATAGACTGAGGTTACCAGAGGTGGGAAAGGGGGAAGGGAGTAAGGGAGGAACTGATAAAGAATCATGAAAATCAATTATATTGTACAATGTCAAATATACTAATTAAACTGATTTGAACATCACATATTGCACACAAATATTGATATGCAATTCTGTACCCCACAGATATGTACAATCAACTATGTTCTGACAAAAAGTAAATTAAAAATAAGTAAATAAATATATTGATTTGGAAAATATAGTTATTTTTATAAAGATGAAATTTATATTTACCTATAGTGGGTCTGTTATTATTAGGTTCAATGTGTAACTATTTTTAAAACTTCTTAATTTAAATTTCTAATATGGTAAATATCAATAAAAATAACCCATATAAACAAGGTAATAATAATAATTTACACAGGAAGAGGCTGAGACTACAGGACATGAAACAACTTTTCCAACATTACATAAACAATGAGAGTCAGCACCAGGATCCAAACTCAGCAGGATCTGACATAAAAACCCATTCCCTTACCAGTGCTCTCACGAAATTTTCCCCTACCATACCACACCTTAGAAGCTTTTAACTTGGCTTCCTATACAAATATTTTGCCACCTTTCTCATTGACTATTTAATGTATATCTTATTTCTTTAGCGAGAATTAAAGATTCTTGAGAGCCAAAACCAAGTCTTCTATTTCTTTTACATACCTCTCAAAATATGTACCACATATTTTATATATCACAAAATTTATGTACCACAAAGTAGATGCTAAATAAATGCATATTAATGAGATTTTTTTAAAAAATACATAAATAAAAAGCCTAGTCAAAAGGAAAAATAGGAGGCATGATTTCAGGACAAAAAATAGTCCCTTTGGAAGATGTTAGCATTGCTTCACTAGAATCAAAAAAAAAAAAAAAACACAGAGAGGAAAAAGTTTTAATTAAGCCTCCCATACATTTGAGTTTAATGGATTAGATTTAATTGTATATACTGGACTAAACTTCAAATCGAATTAGGGCTTCCTCATCTATGCACTTCCCTCCATCAGTCTGTCTGTTTTCAGTATCCAGACAGTGAGGTAGAAAGATCTGAATTTTGATCCCAAAATTTTGATTCACAGTGCAGACATGCAAAAAAATCTACTCTATGGGATTGTTTTAGGACTAAAAAGAGAGAAAACACTCTTAAACTTCTCCTTTGAATTTGAATATAAATAAAACACGTTGAAACCTAAAGAGCTTTAAAAACTTTGTAAGGAAAGCTTTATGTAAACTATTTTATGTCAACTTTAAATATTATTTTTTCTTACCTAATTAATTTCAAAAAGATTCAAGAAGAGGTGACAAGCTACAAAAGCACAAGTTACTAAAATATGGTTTACTTCCCCTGATATTGTTACACATAATTGCCTGTCTTCCTGGCCTACAATCTTATTGTCATCAGGAACAATTTTTTAGGTATTTTCTGTGTAACAGTCACTGCACAAATAGATTCTATGGGAACATTTTTACAAAAGAATAAGACATGGTAATTCCTCTTTAAAAAATTCATATGCAGTTGAAGAGATAAGGCTGTTCACAAGGATAAAAACTATTATATAAGGTGGAATATGATAAATTTCAAATCAGTACCATAAATGTGCCAGGGTTTATAGAGTCAGGGTAAGAATAAAGCATAGATTGAAACAGATTGAGCAGTCTGAGATTCTGAATGCCAAACCAAACACTCTGGGCTTGATCCTGTAGACAGTAGAAGCTACTGAGTGCTTCTGAATTGTGGCATGAGCTGATGTGAGTGGTATTTAGGAAGATAAAATAGAGGAAAGAAAACCAGAGGCAGGCAGACCTGTTGAGGATACACTGCAGTTGCCCAGTTCTCCAGGCAGGAAACTAAACACACCTGGATGGGAATGTTGGTGATAGTAATGACCACCGTTTGTTCACCATCTACTGATTCAGGCTCTGCTATGGGTGCTGGACATAAATTCTAGTTCTCACAATAACCAAGCAAGATTTGTATTATTGTCTTCTTGAAGATGAAGAGTTTCACAGCGATTCTGTGATTTGTTTAATGAGGTTGTAAGTCAAGTCTCTCTAGATCTTAGATGTACTACACATATTGACCTCAACCACTTTTGAAAGTTGTGAAAGTTAGGTGGATTTGGTTTATGGACATAGGCAGCAAGATTATATTTGAGCTTCTACACCTCATTTATTTGAATTTTCAAGGACAAGAAGGCCTAAAGAGGCCAGAAAATGAATATGTCCAACAGTCAAATGCAGGATCACAAGATGATTTTCGGGAGCAATGAGAAAGCTCATGTCACTTACTTCTTTATGCTTGAAATCCCTTTACAAGAGGCAAGCCCTAGGGGGTCAGTAGCCCCAGGGCAAGAAACACAATCACTTAATCCCTGCAAGGCATAGAGGAAACAGGCCAGATTGTTTCTGGCTGAAAGCTCTCGACTAGCTTGTTCAGAAATCAAAGCATGAGGTCCGTAGGCACCTAAATAAGGAGAGCAGAGGAATCACCGGAACCGACTTACTTCCCAATTTGGCTCTCTGTCAGGGTGCTTTTATTGAAGATGCTAGATTTTCCCCTACTTGCAAAAATAAAATATTTGCAATATATACTGAGACTGCATCTCATGCTCTGAGGAAGGCAAAAAAAATGTTTTAAATCTATTTCTTTCATTGAAGGCCTCTTTTATATTGTCCCCAAATTAAGAGGGTGAAAAAATAGGTGTCCATTAAGTACACAAACTACCCAACTACTATGTATAAGGCACTTTCCCCTTTAATTTCTAACAAACAATATCAATTATTTTTATTCACTTCTGGAGATGGCACAGAAGTCAAATGAGGTTAAAATAAGCCTCCCCAGTGAATAATAATTAAGGTCATTACAGGTCTAAACTGTTTCAAGCATGTACTTGACCAAAGCCATTCTTGAATAAGACCTTGCAATCAAATTGTCTTTGTGTCCTTTAGTCAACGTAAATGTAGCATAATATCTTTTCAGTGATTGCCTTAATCTTAATTGATATTCTTTAGTCATAAAGAGCCATACTTGACATAGGAGTGTAGCAAAATATATGGGTAAAAACAAATGTTCCCTGTAATAACTTTGTCTTTTGTGACATTTTAAATGGAGAAAAATAAGTCTGCCTGACCTTTCTGCCAGAACAAATAAAATGCCAATTGCCAAATTCACATGGTTAACTCTAGCAGTCGAAAATGAGATACAGCTTTGCAGTCAAAATGCCAGCATGGAGCGGTGATGGTGTCAACCAGATCGTAGAAAAGTTCGCATTCTAATTTCTATCAATTGCATTTTTCATATGTAGGTTTTAAGGATAGGGCCCACAGTGTTACTGGAACAGTGCATGGTGAATAAGGAAGGGGCAGTCCCTGTCTTCTGGTAGCCCACCTTTGCCAGAACATGTCAGGGTCCCAAAGAATGTCACCAATAATTGAATAACATTTGCATAGTGTCTCAGGTTTTCTACATGGCCTTGGGTTGCATCTCCTCCCTCCCCACATCTAGTCCTTTGGAAAGTGCCATCACTCTGACCTTCAGGATGTCTCCAACCATCTCACTACCATTATCTCTTACCTGAAAATCACAACAGCCTGCACCTGGTTCCTGAAATCCAGTCTCCACACGGTAGCACTCGGGTGGGTTCAGGTTGCACAGAGTGAGCACCAGCCACCTACTGAGGCAGCTCTGTCCTGCCTGGCCTGGCGCGGCCCCAGCCCCCTCTAGCCTCATCTCCTATCACTCACAGCGATGCCACCAAATGGCCTTCTCTCTGTTCTTTGGACATCACACTCATCTCTACCATAGGGCCTTGGCACCTGCCATTCTCCTGCCTGCAGCCACCTTCCCTTGGTCTTCACAGGGCAGCACAGCCATTCCATTTCCATCTCAGCTCCAGTATGCTCCTCAGGGAGCCCTTCCCCAAGCCCATCTGCACCACTTACTAGTTATGAGACTTCTCTCCAGTTACCCAGTTTCACTGAGACTCTGCTTCCTCACCTGAAAAACGAGAGACTAATCGTTTCTACCTCAGAGGCAGGGAATGAGGATTAAACGAGAAAATGCCCAAAAAGGCTTACTATGGGATCAGGCACATGAAGCAGTCAATTATAATTTGTGTTAGTACTGCATTCTCTCAGAGTACATGCTTGGGAAAGACATGCTGTTTTATAAAAATATGTAGTATGGCCCAGAGTAAATTAATTGCTACTTAGATCCTCTTAAAGTAATGCATTTGAAGAGTTGATTCTTCTACCAAAAGTAACAGAATTCAGCAGTAAAGAAGATACATTCTAAGTTTTCTACTGAGATCCTAAACTTCCTGAAATCTTCACCTCCATATCTTCAAGTAGTCCATATCCAAGCATCTTCCACTAGTCTCCATGATAGAGCTCAGGATCTTCCACCCCGGAGGTCATGAGTGTCCTCTTTATAAAGTTTTTCTTCCTTCAAACCCTCACCAATCTTGCTGACCAGCATTGGTTCAAATATAACTGGCTGTGATAATCTTCATTTTATACAGGTTGTGAGTCCGTGGGACCATCTACTTCTCATACAATCTTTTTTTTGTTGTGCTACAGTATAGCACATAACATAAAAGTTACCATTTTAATCATTTTTTATCCTTATATCTTAAAAAAAATAATTAATTGACATATATTAATTGTATTTAATACATGTATACAATGTATGATCATCAAATCAAAGTAATTAGCGTATTGTAACCATTTTAACCATTTTTACATGTACGGTTTAGTGG
>NW_007727136.1:49638-60949 GCF_000696425.1 Galeopterus variegatus | reverse complement strand
AAAAAAAATAATTAATTGACATATATTAATTGTATTTAATACATGTATACAATGTATGATCATCAAATCAAAGTAATTAGCGTATTGTAACCATTTTAACCATTTTTACATGTACGGTTTAGTGGTATTAAATACATTCATATTGCTGTGCAACCAGCACCACTATCCATTTCCCAAATTTTTCATCAACCCAAACCGAAACTCTGTACTCATTAAACAGTAACTCCTCATTCCCCCCAGCGCTGGTATGTTGAGTTTTAATTTTTATTTGTCTAAAGGTGTTGTCTAATTTTCCTTGTGATTTCTTCTTTGAACCACAGGTTATTTGAGTGTATTGTTTAACTTTCACATATTTGTGAATTTCTTAATTTTCTGTTTGCTGTTGATTTCTAATTTTATCCATTGTGATTAGAAAAGACACTTTGTATGATTTCAATCCTTTTAAATTTATAGACTTATTTTGTGGCCTAACATATGGTCTATTCTGGATAATATTCCAAGTTCACTTAAGAAGAATGTATATTCTGTTGTTGTTAGGTGGAGATCTATATATGTCTGTTAGTTTAATTGGATTGTAATTTTGTTCAAATCCTCTATTTTCTTGTTAATTTTTTATCTAGTGCTCTACATGTTACTTAAAGTGGGGTATTGAAGTCTTAAACTATTATTGTAAGGGTGTCTGTTTCTCCCTTCCATTCTGTCAATGCTTTATGTATTTATGACGTCTGGTATTTGATGCATTTACATTTGTGATTATTATATCTTCTTGAGGAATTGACCATTTTATCACTATATAAGGTTCTTTTTTATATTTTTTAACAGTTTTTGACTCAAAGTATATTTTGTATGACATTAGTTTCACCACCTCTACCCTCTTTTGATTACTATATTCATAAAATATACCATTCTTGCACTTCGAGTCTCTTGTAAACAACATGTAATTGGATCCTGTCTTTTAAATCTATTCTGCCAGTCTATGTGTTTTGATTGAGGAAATTTAATCTATTTACAAATAAAGTAATCACTGATAAGGAAGTACTTACCATAATCATTTTGTTATTTGTTTTCTGTATGTTTTGTAGCTTGTCGTATCCCTCATTTCCTCTGTTACTGCCTTCCTTGGCATTTAGTTAATTTTTTGTAGTGACATGTTTTGATTGCCTTCACATTTTCTTTTGTATATATTTTATAGATATTTTCTTTGTGGTTACCACAGAGATTATATATAACATCTTAAAGTTACAACAAAAGTGATACCAACTTAACTTTAATCACACACAAGAACTCCTCTTTTACAACTTCCCCTCCCACTTTATGTTACTGATGTCACAAATTATATCTTTATATATTGTGTGCTCATTAGCATAGATTTATATTTATTTTATGGTTTTGTCTTTTAAATCCTGTAGGAGAATAAAAAGTAGAGTTACAAACCAAATTATAATAATACTGCTTTTTTTTTTTTTTTTCATGTATTTACCTTTACCAGAAATCTCTATAAATTTTTTATATGGCTTTAAGTACCATCTCACATTTTACCCATGTCAAGGATTTGATTCCCCATACTGGCCAGGCAACAACAACAACAAAAAAAGTTTATCATACTTAGAGTGTATTGAGCTCTTGAGCTGCTTGTATTTATATATACATGTCTTTCCTAAAATTTGTGGAGTTTTTGGCTATCATTTCTTCAAGTAATCTCTCTATCCCTTTCTCTCTCTCTTGTCCTTATGAGGCTTCCATGAGTATTTAAGTATGCTTGATGGTGTCCTATAACTTCCTCAGGCTCTGTTCATTTTTCTTCATTCTTTTTTCTTTTTTCTCCTCAGATATGAAAATTTTAAATGACTTGACTTCAAATTTGCTGATTCATTCTTCTACATGTTTAAGTCTGTTGTTGAACCCCCGTAGTGAATTTTTCAATTCAGTTATTATATTTTTAGCTCCAGGATTTCTCTTTAATCCATTTTTAATAATTTCTATTTATTTATTGATATTCTTATTTGTTCATACATTGTTTTTCATTTCCTTTCATTCTTTGTTCATTTTCTTTTAGCTGTTTGAGCATATATAGGAAAGGTGTTTTAAAGTCTTTGTCTAGTAAGTCTGATGACCAAGTTTCTTCAGGGATAGTTTCTGGAAATTTATTTTGTTCCTTTGAGTGGGCCATGTTTTTCTGTTTCTTTGTATGCCCTGTGAATTTTTGTTTGTCAGTTGGTTGGTTTAAAATTGGGCATTTGAAAAAATGGCTACCTCTTCATCTTTGCAGACTGGCTCTGTAGAGGAAAAGACCTTCACTAGTCAGCCCAGCATGCAGGCTTAATGTCTTCCCAGGTTTTTTATGGGCATGCATCTTCCCTGGGCCTATGTGGGTGCATTAGTCATACACAATTGCACATAAATGTCTTAATTTCCCTCAGAGTTTCACCCCTGCTTCTTCTCAGGACCTTAGCTGCACTATTTTACTTATCAATCAGTAATGTCTGGTCCCAGGCATCTGTGGGTCTGTAGTTTCCTTGCAATTTTCTTGAGTCATGCCCACAGCCTCCCATGAATTTGTGTAGCCTGGATGTCTGAGCTCAGGTTAGGTGACACAGAGACCATTCCCTCAAGAAGCCCCCATACTGATTAGAACATTGCAAATTCAGTCTTCTCTGCACTCTCAGTTTGTGGAAGGGAACTGGGAACTGGGGCACTTCTTTCCCCAAACTGTACTGCACTGCGCTAGGGAGGGAGTGGGGCAAGGGTGAGTAAAAATGCCACAAGATTTTATAGTATTTTGAATGCAGCTTTTTTTTGATGGAGAGTTCATTTTGGTGCTGTAGATCTTTTACTGATTTCCAGAGCTCCTATAAAAGTCATTTTAGCCAGTCTCTAGTTGTTTATTTAATGTTCCCCTGGGGAAACAAGGGCCTGGATCTTCCTGGTCTGCCATCTTGCTGACATTATCCACTGTACAATTTTAATGAAGAAAAAAGAAAGGAAAGAATAATATCTCCTATGTAAGCCTAAGATATGAACACAGAGGGCATTACTTAAGCAGAGATAGCTGAGAGGAGTGAATGGCCCAGAATGGTGAATCTCAAATGTTTGGTAATTGTTATGAAATGGCCACATAGGGAAACAGAAATGTCTTCTGCCAGAAGCCAAATATGGGGTAAATTACTTCACAAATACATTTATTCAGGTCCTTAGTGAGTCTGGATGATAAAAATTAAATCAGGAAGACTGAAACAAGTGCACATACTAATTGGGAATAATTGGAGCTTAGGGCTGTATCCTGGTCCCACTCCATTTATAACACAGGTTCTCAAGGTGTGGCCCCCAGGCCTGCAGCATCACTAAATTCTTGATTCCTGTCCCTGGTCTACTGTCTCGGAAACTGGTGCAGTTGGTGTTTTGGCCAGCCCTCCAGGTGACTCTGAAATATACTCAAGGTTGATCTGAGAACGTCTGCAGCAGTACTCCTGGGCCCTTCTCTCCATTTCCAACTCCCTGCTATCACCATAAATATCAACCTCATACACCTGTGCCTTCCAGAATTTTCAAGTAATTTTAATAAAGCAACTGATGATCTGATGGTCTGAGATGTGTGTGGGTACAGATGTACATATATAGATAATCTGTAGGCCCTTGCTAGAATTACTCCCTACCATAGGAGAAAGCCACTCTAAAAAATGAAATTTTCCTCAGACACATGTCTGAAGGACTGAGGCTATGTGATTTCTAGTTCTGTGTGAAAATCATGTACTTTGAGCTAATTTGGGGGGTCCTTTGCTAATGGAGATATTGCTTCTAGATTACCTCATGATGTTTCTGGGTCCTTCATCCATAGGCTTGGGATTAGCTGTTTTGAGATTGATAGCAATTTACAGGAAGAGCCTGGGTCTATGGAACTGCTCCATGTGTGGTGTGATCAGCCTTGCTGCCATTATTAACTCTGGAAAGTTAGATACATAGGAACTCTACTGTATTTATAAACTGGTTCTAAACTCAGACAGGTGCTGTTAGTAGCTGATAATATTTTCATCAATATATAAAACCATGAAGGAAACCAGGGGCAATAAAGATACACACTATATTAAGAAAATTCAATAAATAGAAATCTAAATTTACTAAACAAATTATTTGTGGAGTGTATACATTTCCAAAGAATTATTTGCTTCACAAAATGACTTATTGTAGGATTCTTTGAAATAGAAAGTTTCTTTGAAGTACTATGTAGCAGTTAAAAGAAATAATCTTTATGTGAATTAAATATACCTACAGATCTTAAATACCTATGGATCTTAAAAACATGGCACTGGGTGGAAGGAATATATTTCAAACAAAGTGCCATTTAATAAACAAATGCATGCAAGCAGAACAAAGGCAAGAATGAATGCCAGTGTCTCAGAGTGTTACACATAAAATTACCAAGTGAACCAGCAATCCCACTTATAGTTTATTCTAAAAACAAACAAACAAAAAACTATGTTCATACAAAATCCTATATTTGGACATTTGTAGCATCTATATTCATAATTGCCAAAGCCTAGAGACAATCCCAATGTCCTTTAAAGAAAGGATGAATAGAAAAACAAACTGTGGTACATCTATACAGTGGAATACTACTAAGCAGTAAAAAGGAATGAATGATTGACACATGCAGCAACTTGGATGGATGTCAAAGGTATTATGCTAAGTGAAAAAAACCTACTCTCAAAATGTTACACACTGCATGATTCCATTTATATAACATTCTCAAAATGTCAAAAGTATATTAACAGAACACATCATTGGCTGTCAGGGACAGTGTCGATGGTAGGTATAAGTATAAATGGGTAGCATGAAGGAGATTATTTGGGAGGATCTATATTCTGATTATGGTGGTTGTTACATGAATCTACATTGTGATAAAATTGTACAGAATTATATACCAAAAAAAAAAAAACAAGGAGCTTATAAAAACTGATGAAAGCTAAAATAAGGTCTGAAGCTTAACAGTATTGTGCCAATGTCAATGTCAATATTCCGGTTTTAAAAGTTGTGCTATGGTTATGTAAGATGTTATTGGGAAAAGCTGAGTCACATGGGCATTATGCACTATTTTTTTTCAATCTCTATGTGTCTATAATTCTTTCTAAATGAAAAGTTTTTTTAGGAAAATATGCCAATTAAAATTATGCATTTGAATGGTTGCCTGTGGAAAGGAATGGAATGGGGATTAGAGGAGGGAGAAAAAAGATATTCCAGAGTATATTTAAATATTTGATTTATAATTTGGTGGGATTCACTTTGGTTCTCTATTATTAGATTATAAGCCCCACGAGGTCAAGAACTGTTTATTAATCATCTCTCAGTGGCTAGCATAATGGTGTGTGTACACAATGTACACTCATTTTATTATTAAGCAAATGAACTAGTAATAAGTATCTATTTCATAACTGAACTCCATAAAGCAAGCAATCCTAAACTTGCAAGAGCTTTTTGGTGAAACTCTTGATATTTTATGAATACAGTTCTTACTTTGAGCATGATGCTTTCTATTTGGGTCTGAGCATTTCTGTGTGCTGCAGATCCATCACCACCAGCCCTTCCCCAGCAGAGGATGTGACTGCCATCAGTAGATCCAGGAATTCAAAGGGAAACAGCAGATGAGGAGCCAATTTAATCTCATCACCGAGAAAGGCCTTAGTGTCTCTGGTAGGAGATAAAATTAGCCTTTCATCAGAAAAGATATTACAATCCCTAGAAGTGTCAATATGGAAGTTTCTGGAACCCACGCTGGACTCTTGGATTAGAATGCCCCATTAATTAAATCATGTTTTTGCTCACCAGTTTTTCTGTTTTCTTCATGCTCCTCTTCCTCTTTAAGAGGGCTTGTGTGTAATTGAATATATCATTATGATATTTTATGAATCAAGGCCATGTTTCTGAACTAGTGATTGCAGTCCTGAAATGTGGCATGAAGACTGCTCAAACATGCACCAGGCCCTATTTTCTTCTCCTTGTCCCAGTCCATGCCTGGGAGGACTGAAACCATCTAGGAAAAGCATAATGTTTCTGAACTAGTGATTGCAGTCCTGAAATGTGGCATGAAGGCTGCTCAAACATGCACCAGGCCGTATTTTCTTCTCCTTGTCCCAGTCCATGCCTGGGAGGACTGAAACCATCTAGGAAAAGCATATCATATTAAAAATCGAAGTAAAGGAAAGATGGAGGTCAGTGAATGAGAGAAAGGAAGAAAGGAGAAGAGGGAGGACTTGTATGGGTGGAAGGGGCAATGGTAGAATGAACAGGTACTTTAATGAATGGGTAGATATAAAGGGAGTGTCTGTGAAACGTTTACATGATCTGAAAACATCACTGAAATACCTTGGATGAAGGTTCTCTAAAGGAAGACCCTTTGCTAGCTTTTTTGTGCTCTGAATCCTGTGGTCCTTCTGAGCATAGGATAAGTAGTTTCCTTATTCTTGACAGGAAAGGCAGGGGTTTTCCTCACTGTGTTACCTGCTGCCATACTCAATATGAAGTGTCTTTCCTGTGCTATGAGCACTGTGTCTTCTGTATTGTCTCTTGCCTAAGCTGGCTGGAAACAAAAAACTGATTACAGACACAGGCTGATTTGGCATGCCCTATACGACAAAGTTAATTGAGCAGTAAGTAAAAAAATGTAGAAATTTTGTTGAGTGTTATGAAAAGGGAAAGTCACATGGATATAAGAGAGATATGCTCTTATGAATTAAAAATGATCTGTTTTTAAAAATGCTAATTGCTCTTCCGAATTTTGTTTTAAAATTTGCATCTTTAATTTGGGCAACTGCTGTTTTCCTGGTTCCCCTTCCTGCACAATCCTTCGTGAGAAAAATAAAGCTCTAGAATCACTTATGGTAAATGTCTTAGCCTGGATTCCCCCAAAGCAGAGCATGAGATAAGAGCCAGTGTGCATGTGGTTTATTTTGGGTAGTGGTCCCAGGGAGCAGGTGTGGGAGACAGGAAAGGAGGGGTGGCCGCCCCAGGATGCATTGGCAAGCTGGTCGCTATGTGGACAACTGTGGCTGGAGGGAAGAGGGGAGCTTTTATGCAATGAAAAAGAGGTGGGGGATCCCTGGGCAAGGAGTGCCCCATAGAGTGTCCACACTCTGGCATTTCTACATTGTTTCTGAGAAGTCTTGGGGCAAAGGGCAGGAGAAAAATGGCAGCTTAGCTAGATGCTGCCAGGTTACACCTGTGCAGAGCCGACAAATTCAGCAATGGCTGGAGTAGAGCTGCACTGGGAGGCTGGGAGGCTGGGCACAAAACAGTGAAGGGAGTCAGCATTTGAAGTCTGGGGATCCTCAACCAGGTCAAGCCCTAGGGTTTGGGTTTTGGATATTTTGGATTTATATGGACAATAAAAAAAATGCTTAAGAAAAATCATGCTAGATTGATTGGGTTCCAGACAAAGTTAAGATTGCTTCAATGGTTGTTAAGATTGTTCAAGATAAAGTTAAGCAATAAACAAATTGAACTGTTTCATGCAGCCATTGACCACCATATAGCCTGGAGCCCATAATAGGACGTTCAGCCTTCCTTCCAGAAACCAGCACTGTAAAGGCTGCTCTGAACCACATGGTGTATCAGGTTCAACTCCACATTAAGGGAACTAGATAGTTCTGACCCAAATAAAATTTTAATAAGAGAAGACCAAGTGGCCAGTTAGGCATGGGTAACACACGTTTTCCTGGACCAGAAACCTGAGGTTGTGTGATAACTTAGGATGCTGTGGAACTGGGCCTGGCTATGTCTACACAGCATGAACTTCGGAGGCCTACAGAGATGGTCTGTGTTGATCTCAACTGCTCACTAGCTCTGTGACCTCTGTACATGACCTAACACTCCTAGGGTGAGGGTTCCTCATGGGTCAGAGGGAGTAACAGCACCACCTTCATAAAGCTTCTGAGAAGACTAAAGAAACATATATAAAGCATTTTACCCAGTACCTGCATGTTTCAGGCAGGTCATTGCTAATTCCCTTTGCCAGATCATGTGCATTTATTCAGGAAAGCGGGACAGCAGAACCTTGACACCGCTCACATATGCAGCCGCGCCTCTCCAGAGCTCACTCCTCAGACTGCACTCAGCCGTCACTCCACCTCACCTTGCAAGTCTGCCTCTGGGTGGCAAGGCACCTTCTTTTCTTTAAATGTCAGCAAGTTTAATTTTCATTCTGGGCTATGGTAAAACAACAGAAGGATGTAGGCAGTCTTTTGTTATTTATGTAGCATGCTAAAAATTGTGTGCTAGACAGTAAATTAAGAAAATCTGCCCTATAAATTTCAATTAATCTTACATTGGTCTTAATATTGAATACATCATCATGAATCACGTTTCCACAAACCACAAGAGAAGTTCAGAAAAAGGATATGAGAAAGTTTTAGATTTTTACTATTAATATTTTTCCTCAACTAAAGCCATCCTCAAAACTGTGAAATCAGTTGGATTTTCCTCTATGATCTAAAAACCAAAATTAAATCTTAATGACCATTGATATTGCTCAATCGAGCACAATGTACTTCATTTCATAAATCACCAGAAGGGTTCAAATTATATCCCAAAGAACACATGTACATGCCCATTCTCTCTTGACTTATTTTGTGATTTTAACAGAAATTGGCTGGGAGGCACTAGTTGATAACAGAATGTGATACGGCACAAGAGGAAAGTCTGCATAGCAGAGTGCTCAAAGACCTAACCCTAACAGTAAGCTGACATCTGACAGTGACACATTTTCAGCTGAGCATGTGTGGCATATGGTGGTGGTATTGGTTATTAGCACATTGTATATAGAAAATTATACACAGTCGGCCCCTGGTATCAACAGGGGATTGGTTCCAGGACCTCCACTGAAGTCCCTGATATAAAATGGCATTATTGGTATTGGTTATTAGCACATTGTATATAGAAAATTATACACAGTCGGCCCTTGGTATCAACAGGGGATTGGTTCCAGGACCTCCACTGAAGTCCCTGATATAAAATGGCATTAGTACTCATATTTGCATACAACCCATGCACATCCTCCTGTATGCTTCAAACCATCGCTAGATTAATTATAATACCTAATACAATGTAAATGCTATATAAATTGTTAATATACTGTATTTTTTACTTGTATTATTTTTATTGTTGTTTTCTTATTTGGGGGGGGGGTTCTGAATATTTTCAATCTGCGGTTGGTTGAATCTGAGGATATGAAACCCATGGATATGGAGGGCTAACTGTGTGTATGTTTGTCTGTGTGTGTGTGTGAAGTTTGAACCTTATAATTCAGCTTTAAGTTTGGATTGATAAATATACATTTAGAATGATTAGTTAGATACACACAAAAGAGAGAGAAAATATGTACCACAGAATCACCACCTTGAGGAGCTGGTGATCTAGTGAGAGAGTTAAGACCAAACAGCACATGAAGTAACTTGAGCAATTACCTGTCGCAATGGCTACTGCTCATCAAATGGCAGATGTCACTAACTGATGCCAGGAAGCTCAAAGGCCAGCTCAGAATCCTTCTCAATACAGTTACCTCCAGTGGATTGGAATTAGCATGCACAACAAAACCTAGTTTTCATTCATAAATTAGGGATTATTGAGTTTCAAGACTTTTGGTGCTGAGTGAGTTCGACAGAATCTCAGGGGATTCATGTCACTGTGATATGAACAGCAAATAGGGAAAGCTTGAGCTAAGCCTGGACGAGTGGTGCTTGGATCTGGTGTGGCCTTTGTATAGGGAGCAGTCACCCAGGCAGGAAGGAATAGGGGCAGCAGGACTGGAGAGGAGTGGTCCGCCTGAGTCACATGCACATCATCATGGACTGAAATGATGTGCATGGCAGGACCTGGTAAGAGGTGATCTGGAGAGCTCAGCAGAAGACACAAGACACAAAAGGAAAATTGGGAACCACTCTGGACTTGTGAGCATGCACTGATGTGATGCCAATGGTATTTTGGGAGGATTTATATCCAAAGGAAGAAAGTACATCTTCGGAGGTGCTGCTGGGAGGCTGTGATGTAACTAAGATAAGGATTTAGTGCAAGGGGTTTACCTGAAGGTGATCTGGGAGGCACTGGTAGGTGGGTGAGGAAGTGGGACAGGGGAGAGGAGGCAGACAGAAGAGTGTATGCTAATGAGCAGGTCACCACTGTGGAGAGCTGGGACTCAGGCCTGCTGGGGACTCTGCAAGGCAGTGGCCAACACACTTCAGAAAAACATCACCTGACAGGTGTGGCACAGGGTGTGGATCCTCCCATTCCCACTTGGCACAGAGGGCTGCTCCCAGGGCATTCACTCCCCAGTCCTGCCAGGCTGCCCGACATATGGGCTGACACAAAAGCCTCAGCATGTCCCAGAGCGGAAGTGCCAAGCGGCCATGGCAGCACATCCACATCTTAGCACACACCTGCCAGGCATGCCCTGGGCTCTCTGTGTTTCTGTCCTCCCTTTCCAGTTTAGGGGCAGCCTGGCCATTTCTGGCTACTCTACAAGGAAGTGCCTTCTCAAGAGGGCTGTGTTGTTTTTACCAGCACATGCACTGGGAAAGAGTGACCAAAAGGCCATCTAAGTTTAAACATTGTGGAAAACTTACCAAGTTGATTTCAAACCAACACTGTTAACTTTCTAAGAATTTGAAATAACCCTTATGCGCCCATAGGTGAACAACAGGCCATCTTTCCCCACTCCAGCCCTGGGAAGGGGGAGAACTCCTGAGCATTCGCACTTCCCTGAGAGAAGCTGGGTACCCGACCCCAGGTCAACCTGATGTATGTAAGCCCGCTCTGTTGGTGGCATAAACCCATTCCTAGCAAGGGTGCCCACCAAGTTTATTAAGGGTGGCACTGTAAGTAAGGGGGTCTCATCTGTCTTATGGTTCTACATACTGTAGCGCCTCCCAAACAACCCCTTAGAGTGGATCTGGGTTCTAGACTCATATACCCAACTGCGCACTCGAGATCTCCACCTGAGTATTTAAGAAGCTTTTCAAACTTAAAACATCCAAAGCTCATCATCACCTGCTTGTCTGCTCCTCTAAGTTGCCCCATCTCAGTAAATGGCAGCTCCATTTTTCCAGTAGCCCTCCAAGCCCTGTGTGACCAGACCCTCCCCTTTCCTCTGATCTTCTCTGCTGTTACGCCCCCTCGCTCACTCAGCTTGAACCACAGCTGTCTACCTGATGCTCCTGGAATGCACTAGGCACACCCGCATCCCAGGGCATGCACCAGGCGCACCCACATCCCAGGGCCTGCACCAGGCGCACCCGCATCCCAGGGCCTGCACCAGGCGCACCCGCAT
>NW_007727136.1:45771-48335 GCF_000696425.1 Galeopterus variegatus | reverse complement strand
CCTGGGGTGTGGAAAATCAGTTGAGAACACAGACCGTTCAGCGAATAGGGTACAAAACCAATTATGTCTGTGATGATGAAGAGAGGTCTTCCCCTTTCCTGGACTCGTCTCCAGCAGCCATTCCCAGGAACATTGCAGCCTAGGGAAGGCTCGACTGTCAGTGCAGGCAGCTCGTGTGCCTTCCTCCTGCTGAACCGACATCACAAGTCTGAAACTCTGGCCTGTGGAGGCTTCCAGCACTCCACTTTCGGAGACGAGGTGCCCAGGGTGAACCTGTGGTAAACTCTAGACTAAGTCTGCCAACGTAAGGTTGGAGCAGACAAACATTTGCTGCTCTCTTCTTAGGAGCTAGCTACACAGGGCACAGCTGATGGTCTCCATGGAAAGTGAAGCCTGCCGGGCTCATGCGGTGCCAGGAAGAGGGCAGTGCTGCTCACAAGAAGGCCCTCTTATTCACGGTGCTAAAATATCTTAGGCCCAATCCTTCCAGACCCCAGGTTGTTTTGTTCCCCATCTTCCCACAGCGCTGTATTTTGTCATCTAATGCTGCCAAGATTCTGGAAGTACACAGCTTGAATTTCTCCTTCCTCTAAAATAGACGAACGAATGAATAAATAATAAAAATTACAATGAGACTATAATATGAACAGTAATAAACTTTTGGACCTGAACGGCTCGAAGCACTCAGAGGAGCTGTGGCACATTCAGGGTGGTATGGCCAAAGACGCTCTAAGCATTCGAGGCTCTTGGAAGCTGGCACTTTGCTGGCAAAATCAATCCTCATTATGCGCGTCCACTTGTGGACACTTGAGATAGGACCCCAAGGACACCAGGAATACAGGACACCCTGGGTTGTTATGCTCCCTCCCTCCCACCCTCCTCGCCTTCCTTCCCCTCCCAAATGGATGTGATGGGTCAGTTGCTCCAGGCCTAAGGATTTTTCAGTTATCTTTTAAAACTAGAAATGTCCATAAGTCTGTAAAGTCAAGCATTAAAAAGCTGCAGGAAAATGTCCTGATTTTAAAGAGAATGAAATACTGCACAGATGCACACACGCAAATACGCGGCCCTTTCTTGTTGTCATGAAATCCATCAGACAAGGCTCAGGACAAAGGTTCTGATTCTGTCACAACCACTATTTGCTGAGTAATAAAAACAAATATTTTGTTAACCATATTTTGTTATTTTTAAAAAGGGGATTAATAATTTCCGTCAACAGTCTCCTAATCTCTGAAGGCTGGGATTATAGTTACCATGTCAATATAATGTCAAATAGCAGTGACTGCTGTATTTGCTCCAAGCCACTCTTGTCCTTTTTAACAGACATTTTACTATTAAAATATTAATATGTAGGAGGTGTACAGAAAAGACTAATTTGGGAAGAAATGCTTCTTTTGTTTTTTCTGAGGACTAGTTACCAGCTGCTGAGGTACTGAGTGAATGAAGAAGCTTCCTTCCCAGCTCAGTAACTTTCTTTCCTTTTTGAGTCAGACTCATCCAGATGCCCATGAGGCCCTGGCCTTGCTGCCACTTTCAAGAAAAGTATTAAGTAGAGAAAAAATTATTATTTCCTCCTCTAGGATTGAGGGAACGCCTGAAGAGTAACTACTTATGTAACAGATATCTTTATGAGAGGTGTATCATAACAATTAAGCAAAACAAAAATAACTATATCCCATAGTTACATTTTATTTTCACAGAAGAATAAAAATGAAATCAACCAAAAGAGACCTTTATCAAATACAAGATGTCAGCTGAGTGTGACTTTACTTTGTATAAGCTTACAATGCTATGTACCATGATATGTAGCTACTAGAGTACTGTTCTTCTTTGAGGGCAAATTAATTCTAATTATTTTCTATCGAGGTAGGAGATAGAGGTGATCAAAATACAGCTCATGGGTCAAGTGTATGCAGAAAAATCCAAAGCCTCATTAGTTTGAGAGGCAGTGTTGTCCTGGGGGAGAAAAATAAAAATGTGTTAAAGGAGGAAAAGGTGATTTGGGTTCAAGGATTTCTTGGAAGATCCTGAGTATTTTCTCCTCTCTTTTCTTATTGTGAATATCCGTCACACTAACATGAGAGGGAGGCTGCAAACACCGTCATTGTTTGGGGAGAGGTTTTGTGCCTCTGGTGAGAGGTGGTACATCCAGGGTGCTGTGACAATGACAGTGGGAGTGTGCCAGTGTGAGGAGGTTGTTCTGGAGTGTGAGATGACAGCTCCCTCTCTCCTCTGGGGGCGGGGGCAGCCAAGACTGTCACAAATGGCTGCGACCCCTAATGCTTTCGTCAAGTGGAAGGTCATCCAATTCATTCTCACTGCCTCAATACATATATATATTTTTTCCTTTGGATGATTAATGGGAAATAGAACCTAATCTTAAAATAGCTACTAGGAAAATTTTATATTATAAAAATATTTGCCAGAATTTTAAGTCACTTTTACTATTAATCAACATAGAATGGAGTTGGCAGAAGCCTAATATCCTGGTATTAAAACAAGGTGGTGGTGTGGTTGTCATTGTTGCGTGACATAACTGACAAAAGAACTTCTTTTTTTTTTTT
>NW_007727136.1:28716-45207 GCF_000696425.1 Galeopterus variegatus | reverse complement strand
TTACAATAGCCACCAAAAAAATAAAATACTTAGGAATTGAGCTAACTAAGGATGTGACAAAAGAACTTCATAAGATGAGAAATAATACAACTTTGTTACTTAACAGTACCTACTGTTGAGGTCTCATATATATATATATATATATATATATATATATATGCATATATGTATGCATGTGTATATGTGTGTGTGTGTGTGTGTGTGTGTGTGTGTGTGTCTGTGTGTATATATATATATATTGTTCAAAGGTCACACACAGTTGACTCTTGAACAATGCAGGGGGATGCAGGGGGTGGGGATTGGGAGTGCTAACCCCCACAGTCAAAAATCCACATCTAACTCTTGACTCCCCCAAAACTTAACTACTTAACTACCTTTAACCTCTGCCACCCCCCAGCCCCAAATCCCACAGGGGGTTTGGGGGACAATCTACAATTGTTACTTAACTACTTAACTACTAATAGCCTGCTGTTAGGTAGGCTACTTAACTACTTGTTTATGTGTGTCATGCATTCATGACATACCTAACCAAAAATTTTCCAATGTATTTATTGAAACCACATAGTTAAAACCCATGTTGTTCAAGGATGTTTTTTTTGTTTGTTTTTTTTGTTTTGACCAGTAAGGGGACTGCAGCCCTTGGCATGGTGTGGTCCGCACCACGCACACCAGCCATCCCTCTATAGGATCCGAACCTGCGGCCTTGGAGCTCCCAGCGCTGCACTCTCCCGAGTGAGCCACGGGGCCGGCCCAAGGTTTTGAGATATATATATACACACTTCAAAAGAAGTTCATGGAAAGATTTGTATTATCTTTTAATTCCATTTTCCACGAACTTTTTGAAGTACCCTCATATATACAGTATTGGTGGGAAAATAGAATAATTTAATCAGGCCCCCGCACCTCGGGGCAGGTTTGGGGTGCTGCAGCACTCTTTGTGAGCAGGTTGCATGTTAGTGGGCCTGCTCGGCGCGGCCACCTTGGCTGGAGTTGACTGCCTTGGGCGGATGCTGCTCCGCGCAGCCGTGTTTCCAACCTACGGCTTCCAAGGCCCTGTTTGCTGGTTATCTAGCGCACAGACCTGCATGTGACGGGTCTGGGGACCCAGCCTGGCATGTGAAGGGCTTGTGACCCAGTCTGTGAATGGGCTTGAGGAATCTGTGAGCTCCAGACTCAGCCCTAGCTCGACAATTGGCCCGGTTGGGGCAGGATTACCAGCAGGTAAAAGAGCCCGACAACTGGGCGTGGTTGTGTAGCCTTACAATTGGCGTCACAAACAGGATTAAAAGTGCTGCAATTGGCCACGTTGGCAGGATGCCAACAAGAGCCAGAACTATACAAGTATAAATCTTTGTATCCAGGCAATGGAAGAAAATACCACTTTCTGGAAATACTGTTTATTAATATTGTTTATTCAAAGCTCTTTCGCACAAATTTTACTCAGATAGTAAAAATAACAGCTGCTAACAGCTAAATTGTTTAATGCACTACAAGATAGCAAAGAAAATTCAGTATTAGGATATATATGCAGAATATCCTCATAGCTATTAAGGATTTCTTTTTCAGCAATATATATATCAGCAGTAAATATAATGCTTGATCAAATATTATTTAGGGACTGAAGTATTTACCATACATATGGACTATCTGAAACGTGAGTTGTATTCATCCCATTTCCCCACATGTAATGTAAAATAATTTCAATCACATTAAACCTTAGATTAAATTTATTCCAGCTATGTAGTACTAGACATGCCAAATATTTGGGATTCCCCCTCACCCAAGTTTACCACTTTTGCCATGTCAAGTTTCAGTCTGAAGGTCGTGTTGTGGGAGGCTGTGTCTCCAGTCCACGTTGCTCTTTGCACTTGGAAAATATTGATGAAAATGTAGCTGAGGATTTAAATGCAATTTAAATCTTCAGCCTGTCCCCAGACTTGATTTGTGTCTGTGTTATGGAGGGGGGTTGTGCGCCGCATGGTGAGGAGTTATGTAGGTATGTTTGGGTGCACGTCTTCAAAAATGCTGAGGAAATTGCAAAATCAAGAATGTCATTGGATTGAGATTATGTTGAAGTCAGTGCAGATTTCCCAGTAACCTCTTTTGATGTTAAGAAAAACTATATCTTCCTTAGCATGCTTCTCAAGGCAAAAAATAAGAGTAACCCTGTTGGAAACAGAATCAGTCACATGGGAAGGAAGGCCAGTGTCTGGAATGTGTTTACCTCCGAGGACAAGGCAGAATACGTTGACATTTCAGAGAGGGCTTTTATCGAGAACATCTCCCATTAGCACTAATGAGAGCTGTGTATTTAATCTACCACTTTCTCATGCTTGGGGCATATTTCATCCTTGATGGCAAAGCTTTGAAACTTTTTTCCCTACTTAAATGATACTCTTTGGTAATTATGCTAAATTTTAAACTGTAAATATAGCTTTCTGTGAATCCTCCCCGCCATCTGTGTGAATATCTAAAAAGAGTTGCAGCTTGTCATTACTGTGAACTTCCCTGGCCACCAATGCCCTCTTCAGAGATGTTTTATTTCACCAACACAAAAAAGCAGAATCCTAAGAAGGAAAATCTCAGTGAGCCCCCCATCTGCACCCCACCCTGACCCAATGATTCCCTGATACTCAGGAAGTTTAGACATCATTTCATTTCTCAGTAGGGTATGGCCAACTTCATCTTCCCCTTTGGAAGATCAGTCAAGGACCAGATACTGACCGACAGACTAATCTAATCCAATGTGACGGAAACACTACCCAGAATAAAATGCCTAAAGAAAATGACAAGAACTGAAGACATAACATCACCTTCAGTTACTGGAATAAAAAATGATGAGTGTTACAGATAAACCCAGAACATCAGTAACCATGGCATGCAGCAGCATTCCCATCATGAGTCGGGCACGTGCATGGACACCTCCATCAAATCCTCACAGCAGCCGTGAGGGAGTCACAGTGATCCCCACCTTCCTGTTGGGAAACTCCCGTTCAGAGCCTAAGCAGCTGGGAATCAGGGGAGAGAAATACTTTCACAGTGAAGAAAGACTAACACAAATACGAAGGAGACAAGACTGGTTGGCCTTCATCTTCAAGTGAACAAAGGGTCATTTTCCAGGGACGGACCATCAGTCATCCTCCCTTCCCCTAGAGTCAGAAGTAGACATGTGGTTATAATGCAACGTGGAGGATCTGGACAGACTAGATGAATAGATAGGGGATGGATGGATAGAGGGATGGATGGATGGATGGATGGATGGATGGATGGATGGATGGATGGATGGATGGAAAGACAGATAAACAGATGAGAGAGAATGGTTGTCCATGGATTCTGAGTTTTCTGAGATAAGGTGGCCCTCACATATCTTTGAGTCTCAAGATGACTTGAGTCCCAGGCAGCTGAAAGTAAAATTCTATTATCTCTCAGCAAAAAAATAAAAATCATGTAGAAGACAGAAGAAATATAGTGAATTCTGTCTGAGTGTTTTTGCATATGGTGAATTCCAGAGTAATTAGAGCCAGACTGATGTAACGAAGCATCATGGGACTTGGCATCAGAATGTGCAGGATCTTGGTCCAGCTGCCATTTCTTAGCCATATAACCTCGGACAGCTGATCCCTCCCAGTTTCTGCATACATGACTTCAGGCTACAATGTGGTAGTAGAAGATATGAAGTGGGAATTTGTCAATGATTTGGTTGCCATGGCCCATGTAAGTAGCCAAATTTGTGGATCAGGGTCTTAAAAACTAATGTATTAAAACTGAAAATGACCTACAGGCAACCACAAAATAATAAATACAAGTGGTCAATAGACATCAACAAATATTAAACTTCAGTACAGATAAAAGAGTCACTAATTGAAACATGAGTTATTTTTTATCTATAAAATTGGCAAAGATTTTTCTTTTAATGATAAGGGTTTAAGAAAATAAGGGCACTCATACACCGCCAATTGGTACAGTCTTTCTAGAGAGCCATTTTCCAGTATATATCAAAACCTTTAAAATATGGAAAATATTCCAGCACTTAAACTTTAGTTTTATGGAACTTCATCACAGCATTGTTCATGAATTTCAAAAATAACCATGACTTGTGATCCCAACACTTAGAGACTACCCCTTAATATTTTGGCATTACATGCTCCAAACTTTATTCTATGTACACACACACATATAAACACACATACTCATATATTTAAAATTATTAACAGGATACATCGTATATGCTATTTTCACCTGCCTTTTGCCTTAACAACATACAATGAATAATTTGTTCAATACACTACTGTTGGGCATTTAGGTTTTAACCATTTTTTATGTTATGAATAATAATACGCTGTTTATCCTTGTGGCTCATGTTTGGTGAAGAGTCTGTGCACTTTCTTTGCCTACAGTCATTTCAAAAGAGCACAAGCATGAGTGGGACACCAGCCCAGCCCTTCATGTGCACCCCAGACCTGCCTCCTGCAGGCAGGACTCTCAGGCTAGCAGATGGAGCCTCACTCTTGGCTACTTTCCCATTTTATTCCTTGTAAGCTGGACCCATCAAGGAGTTGCTATATCATCTGTATAGAAGTCTTTCCTCCTAAGCAAAGATTCAGGCATTTTAAAACTCTCCATCTGGAATGGGATTCTGAAACATGCAACAGCACAGGTGGACAGGGGCTGGGGGAGAGGGGAATGGAAGCTGTGTGATGGGTACAGAGTTTCGGTTTTGCAAGATGAAAGGACGTCTGGAGATGGATGGAGGTGATGATTGTACAACAAAGTGACTGTATTTAACATTACTGCACTTAAAATGATTAAGATGGTAAATTTTATGTTATGTCTATTTTACCACAATTAAGATAAAAAACAAACAAAAAACAAAACAAAACAAAAACCTTCTCCATCCAGGATCAGGAAATAGCTTTCATTTGTCATCCTTGGGTTTGTATGTGTTTGAACTTGGAATGTGCATTATTAGAAGGCTTGATTTTGTGTCTTATTATGTGAAACTTCATGAAGCCAATCACTTGTTTTATTCCATGGGAAGGAACCTGTCACCAGTGTCTGGTTAACTGTGAGATCAAGGTGCTGCAAAAACAAATGCTTCATTGCGCCTGAAACGTTCATGTCCCTGTGGGCCACAGGCCTGGGAGCTCCATTTGTAGCTTTTAGCCTGTGATGGCAAAGAGCTGGGAGAAGTTTAATCTCTCCCCTAGGTGAAAACTAGAAATAAATAGCTCAGGGAGTCATTTGTGGGAGTTCTGCTCTCTGTTAATGCCATGGAGTTCCTGGACTTAAAACTTCAATGATAGTTGCAAGGAAGTTGAGCATTTATTCATTACTTTGTTCACTCAACATGCAAATGCTGTCTGCACTCTCCAATACCGCTGCATGCTAATCCAAGACAGTAGCTTCCCTCACCTGGATCACTGCAGTAGCCCCGCTGTCTTCTGTCTTCCACACAGTAACCAGTCCTGTTTAAATGCAAGTCAGACTCCTTATCCTTCTATTCAAAACTCTCCAGTGACTTCTCATTTCCCTTGGAAAAAAATACAAAATTGCAAATATTTCATGTGTTCAATATGTACTTGTTGAATGAATAAGAAGGATGTGAATTAATTGAGTGTCTATTAATTGTCAGAAACTGAGCTAGATGTAGGGGTACAAAGACAAATTCTCTCCTCTCTGGGAGCTTATATTTTGGGATATGAGATGAACTCACAAATGAATAAATACAAAACTAATATTATTTTTCCCTAGTCAAAGTCTGAAAGAAGATAGTTTGGGCACAGTCAGTGAAATGGCCAGTTTTACCTGGGTGGGAAAGAGGTTGAGGGAGAAGCAATACTTGATACTCGGGGTGATAAGGAGAGAGGACAGGCAATCCAGGATCCCAGGGCAGAAAACCCCAGGAACAAATGTATTGAGCTGTGAATTCACATCCAAGGAGTAGCAAGTGCTTCAATACTGTGGGATCTTAGGGTATGAGATGGAGGGAGGGGAGGTAGAGGTCAATGGTTAGATTAGAAAGGTTAAACCAAAAGCCTTAAGTGCCTTTATTTGCATTATTTGAGTTTACTTATCTTGAAGGCAGTGGGGAGTCATTAATGTTTTTAAGATGGGAGAGATTGAATTCAATTTCTGTTACTGACAGGTGGCTCTGGAAGCAATGGTAAGAATTCATGAGAGGATTCAATGTCAATTCATAGTAAGAACTAACGTTTATTGAATGCCTACTGTCCACCAGGCTCTGTGTTAAGTCGCTCACTTTTATTACATTTAATCCTCAGATCAACCTATGTGATTGTCACTGTTATCTTCCCCTTTAGAGACGGAAGTATTAATATTAAGGCAGAGAGATGTTAAGCCCAGGGTCACACTATGAATAGATTACAGAACCAAAACAGAAACCCAAAAATCAGACTTTAGAAAAGAAAGAGAAAAAGAAAGGTATTAAAAATATAAAAGTTCAAGAGCATAGTCTGTTATCAGTTATAAGGGGTAAGGGAGAGTAGGGTCCTAAAATGCCCACTGGGCTTAGCTTGGGTGAGTTAATGGATAGCAGCGTGCATGACCAGTATAGGAGGTGGGACAGTTAGAAGGAAGCCTAGCAAGGTGCTCTGAATGTGTTTGTCTTCATGTGCTTGTGGGACTGCTGGAAAACAGGTGGACATTTGTATCTCAGGGAAGGGCTGGAATGTGAGATGCCGACTTGGAAATCACCATACAGGAGAGGAGAAGTCATGGGGTGAACAATATCTAACACTGATGGAAGAGTGTGAGGGATTGACTTGTGTCCCTCACCCCTAAAATATGTTGAAGTCCTAACCCTCCATACCTGTGAATGTGACCTTATTTTGGAAATAGAATAGGGTCTTTGCAGATGATCAAGTTAAGACGAGATCATTGGGGTGGTTCTGAGTCCAATGTGACTGTGTGGTTATTAAAAAGAGAAATTTAGACTCAGAAACAGACACACACAGGGAGAAGGCCATGTGAAGATGAAGGCTGAGATCGGGGTGAGGCATCTACAAGCCAAGGACTGGCAAAGATTGCCAGCAAACCACGGAAGCTATCAGAGAAGGGCGTGGAATACATCCTTCTTCACAGCCCTCAGAAGGAACCAACCCTGATGACACCTTGATCTCAGACTTCTACCTTCTAGAACGGAAAGATAAGAAGTTTCTGTGGTTTAAGCCACTGGTCTGTGGTACCTTGTTAAAGCAGCGCTAGGATTCTAACAGAAACAGGTGGAAAGGTACCTGTGTGTGGAGGACTGAGGGATGTTTGGAGGTGATCGAATGGAGACTATTTGTTCAAAAATGTGTTTGGTAGTCAAAGAAGCAGGAAAAGCTATTCCAAGGCTGTTACAAGAAAAGAATGAGCTTGTGAAAAGGCATGGAGGTGTAAGAAAGGAAACATCAGCAGTTTTGCACTGGCCTAGTCACAGCTGCCGCTGCAGAGTGGTCCAGAACACAGGCATCTGCTCACAAAAGCCCTGTAAACTGTGCTCTAGCAAACTTCACCTCACAGTTTGTACAGAGTAGTCAAAGGTCCAGGGGAATGATTAAATCTGTTTTGTATGTTAAACTGATAGTGTTTTGCAAATATAGTGGCAGTGTCAACATAGTTTTTCAATCTACCAAAATTATCCCAGTAAAATATGCAGAGCAACTAAGTTGGCAAAACTGAAGAATCATGGACAAGACATGCAATAAAACTCAGTGTTCAGATACCCCCATAATTACCTGGGGACAAATTAGTGTCAGCTTATAAGATCCATGCAATATCAACAACCATGCAGGAGACAGTAGAGGGAAGACCTTGAGAACAGGAGAACCCGCAAATCCCCAACAGGCACTTACTGGGAAGTGCAATGGGCCAACCTCAGGGGAGTAGGAGAGACTGGGAGGTTGTCAGTCTCCAGTGCACGGGTGAGCCAAGGAGGCCATAATGCAATAGTCTGATGCTATTGGAGCAGGCTGGGTCCTTTAATCCCATTACCTAACAAACTGAAGAGCTTTCCAAAGCAAGGCTCCATGCTGAACAGAATCTGCTGGGAATAGATTTCAAATTGAGCAGGACAGGGACAAGCACCAGAAATGAAGAGAAGGTCTAAATAAAAGGGAAGGTCCGGCTGATCTCCAGAAAGTAACGAGTGACATTGTTTTTCATCACTTCATAAGAACAGCAGAAGAATGTGCTCTAAAGCTGTGAAACCAGCAAAACCTTCCTAGCCCATCATCCCTTCTAAACGTACATGAAAACTAAATTAACTTTTAAAACTTAGCAACAAGAAAAGGGTCAAAATTAATATAAAGAAAAGAGAATGAGAAAACTAATGATGTTGCTACAGACAATGAGAGCATACCAGAAAAGCACATGTGCAGATCAAATGAAAACCATAAGCAAATATTTCAAAATGAGATGAAAGAAGTTTGAAAAGCTCACGATCTTAGATCTTACATGGAATATGCATGAATTTTACATCTTTCCAACCTGACCTCCCAGTGAAAAGGTTGCACAGGCTTTTCTATGCTGGCATTTCCTTGCTATATTCCTGCTACCCTCCACTCTTGGTATCTGAAGGTCTTTGCCTTAGGTAAATACAGCTCTTCCACAGCCTCTGGAAGTGGGCACCAATCTCCAACTAAAACTATGAAACTTTAGGATCTGCATGACCAAAGGAAGCTTATCCCCACCCAGAGCAAGATTGATCACCTCATACTGTTCTAAATATGCAAGAACTCAGGGAATACTGTCCCTTCGTGCCTTGCTTGATGGATCTGCTAGAGAGCAAGCTTTAGACAACCAAATACTGCAAAGACATTGACAAAAGGGCTGGAGAACTATTCCAGCTAAAAAATAAAGACGGGTGATGGACTCAGAATGTCACCATTTTGCAACCCTGATTGCAATATCATCAAAAAGGAACAACTAGTCATGATGTACCTCCTGCTGAAAAGTACACATCACCTGCTAAATATAATCAAACTTGAATCCGATCAAAGTCCTATCACTAACTACCCATTTGCAGAAAACACAAAGGACAGATATGTTAACCACACACAAATACAATGATCAAAATCAAGACAATGAAAAATATGCAAGAAATAAAAAAGAAATGAAAGGGGAACCCATTGTGTAAAAGAGACAAGAAACATGTTGAGTAATTATCAAGTATGGACCTTGTTTAGATTGCATTTCAAATAAACTGTTAAAAAAATTGTGATTATCAGGAAAATATGAACACAGTATTTAATAATATTAAGAAAATATTGTCATTTATTTGTGTGATAATGGTATTGGCTTTTACATTATTTTTCATAAAATATTTACAGAGGAAATAGTGTGATGCCTGGGGTTTGTTTCAAAATAATCTGGTAGCAGGGAATAAGTGGTGGTATAAATGAAAATTGATAATTTTCATTAAAATTGAAAATTAACTATTGATAATTACTTAATCTGGGTGAAAGGCATAGTGGATTCATTACCCTGTTTTTTTGTCTTTTTGTATATGTTTGAAATTTTTAATAATAAGAAATTTCTTGGTGCGTATTGCTTGTTTTTGGCAGCTGGCGGGTACAGCGGTCAAATCCTGGACGTTGGTGTTATCAGCACCACGCTCTAACCAGCTGAATTAACTGGCCAGCCCAGTTTTTTAAAAAATAGACATAAGGAGGGTTTACAAGCACATACATTTTAGTATTTCAGACTTGTATTATGTCCTAGGAGAAATTCACGTCATGAATACTATTTAGCACATAGAGGAACTGACCAGAAAGGAAGTATGTAGATTTTTAAAGTAGCGAATGCCTTCTACACCTGAGCTTCCACCACATATCACCTCGCTCTGCCTCATATTGCAATTCAATGAAGTGACTGTACTGAGGACTAACGTTGCAGCGACTTCTCAAAGGGAGGATTTAAGAATAAGGGACTCTTAGGCAGTTAACTTTGGCCCTTAAATCATAAGCCACCAGTGTCGTCGTTTCATGTGAGTGCTTGCAGAAAAGAAGAACAAGTCTGCAGTTCCAATGATAAATTATCGCTCATCTCTTTCTTATTCTCCATGTTTTCTTTCTAGATATTTCCACACAATATACTTAGGTATCCGAAGCCGACGGAGTGGGGAGAATGACAGATGGAGGTTTTACTGGAAGATGGTGTATGAGTACGCTGACGTGAGTATGCTGCACCTGCTGGCCACCTTTCTGGAAAGTGCTCCGCAGCTGGTCCTGCAGCTCTGCATTATCGTACAGACTCATAGCTTACAGGCCCTCCAAGGTAAGGGCTTGCAGTTCGGTTTCTGAATTTGGGGAAAGACTGGTTACTTTTGTCACAATCCAAGGAACTGTCAATGCCCTTTGTTGACACAGGCCTGTTATATTCTGCTTTTTCCACGTGATTTGTGAATGATGCATGCTATTTTCTTCACCATCACTAATCATAGCTAACTAATTGAAAAACAATTCTTTTTTGCCCTTCAGCTGCCCTCTTAGTAGGAAAAAATTTCTTTATGATTTTATACTTCATCAGTATGGGGGTAGAGTCAGTCAACTGAGGCTTTCTGGTTTTTATGATAGAGTAATTACCAAAAGTTATAAAGACAGCAGTAGCTCGCTCTCTCTCTAATTTATGTATATTTTATGTATATACATATACATTTTAAAAATTAGGATAATTCCTACCATTTCCTTTTGACATTAAGGAATGGAGAGAGAGAAATGAAGAGATTAAAAGGAAATGGTAGAAATAACCCTAACGTTTTTAAAAAGGAGGTTATATGGAAAAAAGTCAACATTAACAATATATTATATTTATTATATTATATTATATTATATAAATAATATATTATTATTAAATAATATATTTATTAATATGCTTAATAAATAATATATTTTTATATACTATGAAGTTTTATAACATGAATATTTTTGCATTTTATTTTGTGTGATGATCTCATCAGTAAGACTATTTCATTTATAACAGAGCTACCATAATGTTTCGTTAGGACCTGCAGCTCAAATCCTTTCTAGAACAGGCAGCAAGAAGATCAAATAGACTGGTGGGTAGACAGGCGAATGAATGGGTTGGATGGATGATGGATAAAAGGCCATTTTTCTAAGTAAAGTGTTTCCTGATGATTTGTCAATCCTGTGACTAAACAGGTGTTGTTAAATGGTTACTGTATTGTAACGTGCTCGTAAATCTCAGTGGAGCCCTCTGTGAGCCCCTCTTGTACACACCCATTGCTGCCATGTTCTGGATCATGCTCCAACTTGAGATTTGGTCTGGTTGGTCTGGGAAATCTCTACAATGTTCTTATAACTTTTTGTAGCAAGGAGCACATTAACTTAGGCTAAGTGCTTTAATCTGGGTGTGGGGGGCCAGGGTGTATGTTGTACGAAAAGAAAGATAGAAGGTCAACTGGTAGCCAATGACCTCGTTCATAGATTCTTTGCCCAACCCTGGCTTCATGCTAGGATAGCTTCTGTACAAGAACTTTGAGAAGAAGTCAAAGAGACACCTGGAGTGGGCTCCTCAAATGCTAGAAAGCAAATTGGAAGAAAGAGAAAGTGAGGTCTCTGCACAGAAAGAGAAAAGAAAAGCACAGAGTGGGAGGGTCACATAAATTATTTGCAGATGATTGTGCTTAGAGGCATTTAGTGGTGAAAGACCATGAGCTGGGCATAGGAGGCTCTGGCTCTGGTTATTTCACCCTCACTGTAAACCCTTGTGTGAGCCACTTAATCTCTCTGGGCCCAGGTTTCTCAAATGTAATGGCTGCAGATTAACTGGGTGATCTCCAGACTGCCTGACAGCTCTATTCTGTCTCTGAGTCAATGAGTGCGCATAGCCATACAGTGCCAGGTATATGCTTGAGGAAATGGTCTGTAAATGAAGATACAAATGAAATTGAAAGGCATCATCAACTGAAATCTCTGTCAAAGTACCTAATACTCATCTCCCAAGCACCGTGGCAGCTTCTTAGTAGTTACACAATCAGGAACTCTCCAGAAGAGGAAAACTCGGGCACAAATGTGGAGGCTGTAAGTCACCCCCCTCCTGTGGCCCAAGGTTACTGAGCACCTCTACTAGTTTTCCAAAAGATTCAGAAAGTCAGAGTAGTCTTTCCTGCAAAGATGACGGAGAAAGATGAGAGAGGATCTAAGAAAACGAGGTCACCATTACAGTTTGAGAACTATACATAAAATTTTACAGAAAAAAAATATAAGAAAAGGCAATTTTTAGTCTTTATCAGATTATTCATCCTAAATGTAGGAACCAAAATTTGTGTTTCTTTGAATTGTGATTCTTCTCTGACACCTGGTGTCCTGGGCTTATCTACTAAGCTCAGGTATGGTATAGGCTTTTCATGCCGGACCTCGTCCTTGACCAAGGCAAGCCATGCTGTGAAAGTTCAGAACGCTGTAGGGAAAATATGTTCAGTTCACTCCCGAGGCTGCCAAAACGCAGGTCCAAAGACCACTAGGATCGATGCAAAGTATTTACCACAAGATGAGGAATAAGCCCACTAGGATGATCTTACTGTTGTTCTTTTTAACAAGGGAGGTGCATAGAAAGTTTTGTGAAAATACCCCACAGAAGACAATAACTACACACCCTCCAGCAAACAATGAACAACAGTCCCTCCAGCAAATAACAACCCACTCAGGCAGGAACTCCTGAGTTCCAGGCAGGAACACTGTCTGGTTCCTTTTGTATTTTGAAGAGAAACTCACATTTGGGGAGAGCTACTAAATACCCCTTTGTTGACAGAGAAGCCCACTTACAAGTAAACCAGCTTATAAATTAAATGATGTGAGTTATAAGAACACAGCGTTTCCCCTCTAGGAAGAGTAAATGTGACATCTTTAGTGGCAAAAAAAACAAACAAACTTGGGATTTAAATGTAAAAACAGCTGTGCTATGAATGAAAATAATCAATAGGCATGAAATGTGTGAAGTATTTGCGAACAGCTCTGAATTAAAATGTCTGAAACATTCTTATTTAGCAGGTAGAGAATCATCCTAAGTCTACAGGTCATTCCATATATGACTATGTCTAAATTTATTTTTTTAGGATAAAAGGAAAATTGCTTTTTTAACACAATTTCAACTATCTACCACTCTTTGAAGGACACTCTTAAAAAAACAATAAAAACTCGAACAAGAAATATGACATTTTAAAACTGATGCTTAAAATTGTATTCTCCTTGTGGAAGTTAGTTAGCCCTAAAACACCACTAGCTGTGAAAATCCTTTCTCAGCTCTTTCTACTTAATTATGTTGTTAAGTCAGATAAAGGTGAGATGCCTCATTGTGCTGGAGGCTGATGGCTTTGGGGAGAACTGTTGGAGCGTAATTGTTCCTTGCACTCACCCAGGAAGGACAGTTTGACTGCTGTTCTGAGACCAAGAATCGGGCAGAGCTGAGCGTCAAGCCTGGACATCCAGTCCTTGTCCCCCCATACTGTCACTTTATACAAATTATAGGGCACTAGCTACTCCTCATTAGATCTGGGATTTCCCTAGGATTTACTATTTCTGGAGTATCAGAGTTTCCAGTTT
This sequence comes from Galeopterus variegatus, assembly GCF_000696425.1. NCBI lineage: Eukaryota > Metazoa > Chordata > Mammalia > Dermoptera > Cynocephalidae > Galeopterus > Galeopterus variegatus. Next base: position 31,642 of record NW_007727136.1, on the reverse strand, counting down.
ATATGTTGTTATGATTTTTTTTTTTTTTTTGTCTTTTTCCATGTCCGGCAACGGATCGCAACCCCCAGTGTTGCCCCCGTCCCGGACCGGGGACCGGCAACGGGATTGCAACCCTCGGTGTTGCTCCCGCGCCTCGCTCAGCCAGTGAGCGGGAACCGGTCTGTATGTGGGATCCGACCCCTCGGGCGGGAGCGCCGCCGCACTTCCCAAGCGGCGCACTATCCAGTGCGCCACCGGGCCGGCCCCTATGTTGTTATGATTTTTTTTTTTTTTTGTCTTTTTCCATGTCCGGCAACGGATCGCAACCCCCAGTGTTGCCCCCGTCCCGGACCGGGGACCGGCAACGGGATTGCAACCCTCGGTGTTGCTCCCGCGCCTCGCTCAGCCAGTGAGCGGGAACCGGTCTGTATGTGGGATCCGACCCCTCGGGCGGGAGCGCCGCCGCACTTCCCAAGCGGCGCACTATCCAGTGCGCCACCGGGCCGGCCCCTATGTTGTTATGATTTTTTTTTTTTTTTGTCTTTTTCCATGTCCGGCAACGGATCGCAACCCCCAGTGTTGCCCCCGTCCCGGACCGGGGACCGGCAACGGGATTGCAACCCTCGGTGTTGCTCCCGCGCCTCGCTCAGCCAGTGAGCGGGAACCGGTCTGTATGTGGGATCCGACCCCTCGGGCGGGAGCGCCGCCGCACTTCCCAAGCGGCGCACTATCCAGTGCGCCACCGGGCCGGCCCCTATGTTGTTATGATTTTCCAATCCCAATCTTATATCCTCACTAGGAGGGAGACAGAGGGAGATATTTAGAAAGACAGAGAGAGGAAGGGAAGAGGGAGGGAGGGAGACTCTACTCAATGAAGAGAGATGGGCCACAGCGCTATCAGTCTCCTTGCAGAGGATGCTGCTCTCGGTGTTAGTAAGATGTGGCCCAAAGGCCTGGCAAAATCTAAAACTCATTGTTTCGCCTCATTTCTACTGCGCTCCCTTGGTCTAACCACCTCCACCCACACCCAGACCCCCAGGACCAGCCGACTGCTTCTCTTCCACTCTTGCCCCTCTGCCTTCCATTCTCCTTGGAACAATCAGAGAGGTCACTCGGACACTAATTGTTCCCTGCACATACTTAAAGCCTTCAGTGTTCCCCTTGGCACTCACTGAAGTTAAAGTGAAAGGTTACAAAGCCCTCTATTTCACTGCATTCTCCTCATCGGTCATTACTCCACGTCCATACTGTCCTCCTCTTGGTAAGAGGATATTCCCATTTCTTTACCGTCTCAGGTCCTTTGCATGTGCTGCTAACCTCTCTGGAATATTCCCATCCCTCTCCCTCAGCTTGGCTAATTCTTACTCATCCTCCAGAATTCAGCTTCACCTCTTCAGAGTGACCTGTCCTGACTGCCCATTCAAATTTTTGTTCCCTCTGTCTTGCTACAGCAATTCATAAAGTGATTCATAACTAAAGCCAAAACTTCTCATTATTTTAGTTATACTAAGTTTCCATTTGTATTGTCAGGGCTAGGCCTCAGACCCTTCAAACCCATTGTACAGATTGGGTCACCAGACCCCTCACATGCCAGGCTGGGTCACCAGACCCCTTACACGCAGGTCCACGCAGGTCCACGCTAGGTAATTAGGAAAGATCCCAGGAGCCATTGGCGGATGACATGAGCTCAGTCCTCAGCAGTAGCAGCAGAAGCAGCAGTAGTGGTGGCCTCTCGGGGCATCCCAGGAGGACTGGTAGCAACAGCCTCCAGCAGCAGTAGCGGCCTCACTATGCCCCCCCCACCAGGGGCATCCCAGGTGCAGGGGGCCACATGGAGCAGAGCCACTCGTCCTTTATACTTAAGTCCCTAAACCAGGACACCTGGGTGCACATGTGGAATCACATTAGACAATAACCAAGGAAACACTTGGGTGCACGTGCCTATTTACATCAAATGCTCAGCAAGATTCTGAACGTCTGGGGGGCCCTGACCATTTTCTTTCACTTTCCTTACACCCTTATAGTATTTCCTCATAGCATCCTGAACTTCAGTCTGTGCTCTTGTAACTGGCAGCCAGGCCTAGCTTGCCCTTCTGCACTAAACAAATGACTCAAAAGTCCAAAAGTGCAAGGATTGGAAGGTTTATTCAGATAAGTGGCACCTGGGGGATGACCAGGCTAAAACAATCACACCTTCTGATGTCTGTTATGGGCTTGATAAAGGGGAAGAGGCAGGAAGATGTCAGGGTCCCGAGATGGATTGGATGCTCTGGTGTCACGGAGTCTGCAGCTGGTGGACTGGTCAGCTTTAAGCCCTTGATGTTATCTTGGGGTTGGAATCTTTATCTCCTAGGGAGATCTCAAGGATAATAACCTTAGTCAAACATCATTAGAACTTAAAAATACCTGACTTAGACCTCTGATTAATGTGAATGGAGTTTTCCTTTAAGGAAGAGGAAGAGTTTACAATCAGATAGGTTGTGTTCCCTCTCCCTTAGATTTCCTCTGTTTGCAGCTGGTTAGGGAGGTAAGAAAGACAGGAAAACCAATATCAGTCCTTAATTAGGACTGATTGTAAGTGTACAATATCTAAAGTAAATCAACATGAGAGTGTGTGATTTCATCTCTGGGCAGTCTCAGCCATATGTCAGTTTCTCAATTTCTCTGCTAACCTCAGGAATTGATGATTATCAGTTCCCAAGTTAATGGCTAACTGAAATTTTCTGGTTTGTCTTAGTTACCTCAAGGATGGCTGTTTTTCTGGCTAGGATCCCTTTCAACCTCAAGCAACTTTATTCTGTTGCTGAGCTTCAATTTGCCCATATGTACTGGGGGATAATAATAGTACCTAATTCATAGGCTTGTAAATATAAATAAAATGAATGCAAAGTATGTGGCAAAGACCCTTAGCACACAGCATAGGGTTTATTAGACTTTAATGAGTAAA
>NW_007727136.1:26564-27867 GCF_000696425.1 Galeopterus variegatus | reverse complement strand
AAACGTCTACCCAGGAATCTTACTAAAACACAGATTCTGACCGAGTAGGTCTCAGGTGTGGCCTGATTTTTAAAGCAGGGAAATAACAGGTGAAAAATTTGATGGAATGTGAAAACAGGAAGAATAGTCCAACTTGAGGTCATAAAACTTGAAGGAAGGGGTGGGTCTGGGAAGGAAGGGCAAGAAGCCCAATGAAGAGAGAACGGTTGGGGCTTCTGACAGGACACAGGCTAGAAGAAAAACCTCAGGCTTGAGGCTATTTGACAGAGAGTACCTGGTAAAAATGAAAAGAGGCAGGTTAGGAGGAGCAGTGATTTGGGGAGAGAATATTTTAGACATTTTAAGTCTGAAATGTTGGAGGACAACGAATTTAAAGTCCTGAGACTATGAAAAACAAATACGATTTAGGACAAGTCACCCAGAATTTCAGACCTTTGATCCTATTTAAATGGCGCCAGCAAAGGTAAAATATTAATGGTTAGAGTTAGCCTACCTGAACTTTCAGATAACCCTGAGAACCTGTAAAATGACAGGCTGGACTAGAGGGTCCCTAAAGTCACTTTTAGGTTTATGATGGTGATTCTCTGAATACTCAGTTTTGGTTGGCAGAGAGGATACTGATTCTTGTACAGACAATTGTCCACAGGCCTTGCCCAGCAACGTGACATAACTGAGTGCCCCCTGCAGGGTCACAGCACACCAGGCAACGTTGACAATGTGTGTGTGTGTAAACCACAGCCCCGGATGCATGCAGCACAGTCATCTGGCTGACAGCCTGAAAATAATGCTTTCATGAAACGGAACCATCTAGGTAAAACAAAGTCAAAAACTCCAGGCCTTCACTAGATCTGGTGGGTGCCAACCTACCAACCTAAATGTTTCCACTTTTCCCAGAAGGCTTTATTTTTTCATTTCCAGTGTCCACCTTTATTTGTCACTGTTGGAAAATCTCATTTGATACTGTAGTTGTATTTAGCTGGGGTGTGCCAAGTGAGTTACCAACAAATGCCTTCCTGCAGGCTGTGTGCCCAGGAAAGCCTTGCTGAGCAGGAGAAAAGCACCTACACCCAGTTCTATTCTCATGTCTTCATATTCCAAAAAAAACCCATTTGTTGCCTCTTTTGCCAACAGTTTATCCTGAATATTTTGTGAAAGGAAGAGAGGAAAGGGGGCTGCAAGAAGTTCCTCATGAGTCTTCTGTCTTGCATCCACTAGTCTTCTGGGGCTGTTGGAAGTAAAGGGGCTGTCCTCAAACACCCAGCCAGCCAACACTGTCACCTGCTAACTAGGGAACAAAGAAACC
>NW_007727136.1:0-26061 GCF_000696425.1 Galeopterus variegatus | reverse complement strand
GCTGTCCTCAAACACCCAGCCAGCCAACACTGTCACCTGCTAACTAGGGAACAAAGAAACCCCTGAATTGTGAAAACCACCTCATTTGTTGTATCCTGGTAGGGGCTCTCAAGATTTCAAGCTACTCCACTTCACAGTAAAGCAGGTAGAGACAGGCCCCAGCCACACTGACCTGACTCAGGTGGGAGAAGGACCAGCTGCCTCCATGCCCAGGTCCTTCTTCCTCGGCCACTGTCTTCTGAATTTGCCAGGTCCACTGCTGGATTTCTGCAGAGGAGGAGAAGTGAGGCGAGAGTGCCAGTCTGTGAGCGGGACTATGTTCCAAGTCCCTTTAGATCTGTCTGCTTTGCCGTTGCTATTTTTGTTAGTTAATTAACACATTTATCGAAAGTCTATTGTGTGCATGATGGTGTGCGAAGCTCTGTGCAAAATCTGTACTAAAAAAATTTTGTTTTTTACTAAGTTTATAATGCAACATTATAAACATGACCAAACATGTTTAGTAACACCTGATTTACCTGGGTGTATTCTGAAACGAGGGGTTCCATTTTCCAGATGGAATAATATAAAGTAGAGGAGCCCTTAGAGCATGTCTAGCTCTCCTTCCCCCGGTAAGGGACCACACAGCCTGTGCTTGAACTGCTCTTTGTCCATCATCAGGGAGTCGTGACTGATTCACAGACTGTGTTGGAAGGAACCTTCAGGGTCATCTGGCCCGTCACCCTACCCGACATGCCAGTCTCTGACCAAATTGCCTTTGCTTACCACATTCAACCCCAGGGTCTACCATCTTGCCAGGAAAGCTGCTTGTCATCTTAAGACTGGTACAGTGAAAGCTCTCCTCTCCAACTCTGGCTAAGCAACACTCTGTTCCTTCTGCTTTGTCCATCATCAGGGAGTCGTGACTGATTCACAGACTGTGTTGGAAGGAACCTTCAGGGGCATCTGGCCCGTCACCCTACCCGACATGCCAGTCTCTGACCAAATCGCCTTTGCTTACCACATTCAACCCCAGGGTCTACCATCTTGCCAGGAAAGCTGCTTGTCATCTTAAGACTGGTACAGTGAAAGCTTTCCTCTCCAACTCTGGCTAAGCAACAGTCTGTTCCTTCTTTAGAATGTTCTTCCTGATGCCCTTTCTACGTTGAATGTTCACTCCAAATGGTTATTTTGGTCCACTGACAGTGTTCTCTCCTCAAGTTGAGCTGAACATTCAACCAGAGTCAACTTGGGTTTCTAAAACTGCTCATTTTAATGTCCTTTTTATTGTAAACTTAGGTTTACATTACTTTAGTTACTTTAATTAGTTTGATTAAATAGAATATAAACTGATGAAATATGAGTATGAAGAAAGTTGTTTCTATGAAATCTATGTTGACAGTTGCTATGGTCTGAATTTTTTATGGTCTGAATTTTACGAGTTGAAACTAAATCCCCAATGTGGCAGTATTGAGAGGTGGGGCTTTAGGAGGTGATCGGATCATGAAGGCTCTACCCTTATGAATATATTAATGCATTGATCCATCCATGCATTAATGGGTTAATGATTAATGGGTGATCACAGGAGTGGAACAGGTGGCTTTACGAAATAAGAGGAGTGGAGACCTGAGCACGCCCAGCGCCTCACTATGTGATGCCCTGCCTCACCTCGGAACCCTGCAGAGAATCCCGGCCAGCAAGGAGACCCTCACCAGGTGCACCCCGTCAACCTTAAACCTCCCAGCCTCCAGAACTATAAGAAATAAACCTCTTTTCTTTATAAATTACCCACTTTCAGGTATTCTGCTATAAGCAACAGAAAAGAGACCAAGACAATAGCTTTGGGAAATTGGGACCAGAGAAGGGTGGAGCAATTCTAATCACATGACATCAAAGCATCAGGCCCCCTGGAAAGAAGTTTTGTGCAGCCCCAGGAAGCAGTGGATTGTGGATTGTGGATTGTGAGGCTGCGCCCTGCCTCTCCACTCCCCCACAGTGTGCTGTGTGCGCTGCCACCACCGGCCCTTCCTTGCACAGTACCTGTGAAGTGCTATGTGCACAGCCCTCCCAGAGCCCCAAACCACACTGGGTTTTGCTGTCCTCTCTCAGATTGTTCACTGCTGTTTTTTGCTTTTTTGCGATGTGTCAGTTAGAGTACCACCCCCCAAACAGGGAAGTGGAACATGCCAGACATTTCAAAAAGGATGGATTTAGATCAGGAAATTGACAGCACACGTGCTGGGAGGCTGAGAGGATGAAAAGTGGATACTCATGAAATCAAGAGATTCATAACTAGAGGAAAAGACTTCTACCCTCAGGCCTGGGGGAAGAAGGAAGAGGTGCTCAGACCTCTGGAGAGGAACATAGCCCCGAGGAGTTCTGGGCAACCATTTCTGGGCAACCATGGGGGCCCAGCCTCGCAGCTGCCGGTACTGCCATGAAACAAGCCAGGCAATGAAGAGCAGCTCACCTGGAACATTCCTGCTGCAGAGGGCACAGGCCCAGCAACTGCTGCTCCCCCAGGCTGTGGGGAATCTGGTGCCAGGTGTGCCAAAGAGCCACAGACCGGAGGCAGGAACTTGAGGTCCAGCCATAATGGGATGCAGATCTGAGCTGGAATCCAGAAGCAGTCTCTTCTCCTCTCCCCCACCTTCCAGCCTGCTGCAGTGCCCACTATCTGTGGGACCTCCCCTCCAGGGCAGCAGTGTGGTCTGCAGAGCCTCAAGCACCAGCTGCAGGGAGGGAGCTGGCATGCACGCCTCTTTATTTCGTTGCTTTTGCCCGCTTCCAGCTGAAGAACTTGTTAACCATGCTTGTTAAAGCTATTTCTGAGTAAGAGCTTGAGGTGAAAGCCTGAAAGACTATGGTATGAGACAGATGCACAAGCTCTAGATCGTGGAGACTGTGTCATGAAAACGTCAAGCAGCTGATCTGGCAACTGACATGTCTCTCTTTAAGTGTATGACCACTGACCTCAGGTGGTCACTCAGCATGGTCCAGCAATCCTACTATTTCTCCTTGAAATGCACTTTCTTGCTCCAAAATGGACTGTTTCCTACTTTCTCCTCTGTCCTCACACTTCAACTGTCTGCCTCCATCACTCTTAACTGTTGGCCTCACTCCGTATTTAAACAGAAAATAGAAGCAATAAAACAAGAGCTACTTTCTTTTCCCACAACTACATCAACCAACCCCCTCTTCTGCCCCCGCATGCCCTGCCTTACCTCTGCACACTGCTCCTGTCCCACGTCCAGCCCTCCTCCTCAGCAGCTCTGGACTCCAGCCTCTCACCTGTCGGAGCATCGCCTTCATGAAACGATCCTCTCTCTTTCTGCTCTGTATTATCAACTTGTCCTTTCTACTGGATCATTGCCATCAGCACATAAACAACCATGCTGTAATAACTCCCATCTTTACTAAAGAAAAAAATGGACCCACATCACCCACACCATATTTCTTTCTTCTTCACAAACTCCTTGGAAGATTTATCCATATGTCTGTCTCCTCTTCCTCATTTCCCATCATTTACACCACTTTTGTTTCATAATTCTTAAACATTATTTTCAAAGTATAACACATATACAGAAAAGTACACAATGATAAGAAGCTACTACCAAGGTCAAAAGAAGAGCCTTAGCAGTGCCACAGAAGCTCTGTTCTTACCCCCTCCTAACCAGCATGCCCTCCATTCTAAATGTTATTACTATTCTGGAAAAAAAATTTGCAGATTTTTGAGCTTTATATAAAAAGAATTATACATTAGTGTGGGGGGAGGTTGCGCATATGTGTGTTTTTGGATTCTTCCATTCAGTACTACGCTTGTGAGATATAGTCGCACATACTGTAACCCATTCATTTTCATTGCTCTGTAATAATTTATTGTAAGAATGAACCTTAATTTATTTATCCATTGTCCGGTTGTTGATGGACACTTGATCTGTTTTCAGTTTGGGGATATTATGATTAATGTTACTACAGATGTTGTTTACGTGCCTTTAATACACACGTACACGTTTCTGCTGAGTTAATTCCTGAGAGTGAGAGTGCTGAGTCACAGGGCACAGGCACATTGGACTCTTGTAGATAATGCCAAAGTACTTTCCAAAGTGGTGGTGCCAAGTTACATTCCATCAGCAGTGTGTGTATTGAGATTGTTCCAAATACCCTCCAAAATCTGGTACTGTGGGTCTTCTTAATTCTAGCCATGAGTAGTATCTCAGTGTGATTTTAATTTGCATCACCAGATAAGGATCAGGCTAAAAAGTATCCTTGATTCCTTTTTTATTTCATCCCCTTATCCAGTCCATCAGCAAATCTCGTCTGCACCACCTTCAAAATACATCCCAAATCTGACCACCCTTTACTGCCTCCATTGGTAATACCCTAGTCCCAACCACAGCCTAGCTAAATGTCCACAATGAACGAGAATACCTGCCTCATACTTGCCTCCATGCAGTCTGTTTGCCATACAGCAGCCAGGGTGATCCTTTTTCGCTTTACTTTCTTCTTTAAAACTCTCTAGTGACTCCTCACTGCAATTAAATGAGGCACAAGGCCCCCTGGTCTAGTACCTCCACATCCCTCCACCCGTCCCCTGGCTTGCCCCAGTCCAGCAGCACCAGCTGTCCTCTGTTTCTTAGACACATCGTGTTAGCTTCCTCATCAGGCACTTTGCAATTGCTGGTCCTTTGCCTTGTGGTTCTGCTCATCTGTTCATTCCAGACTGTGCTGAAACAGCACTTTCAAAACACTCAGCCCCTTCCCACACCAATAGACTGTCCCTCGCTCCTCACCCTGTGTTATCTTCTCCACAGCCATTTGAAATTGTGTTCATTTATATGTATTACTATTATTATTCCCTGTCATCTCTACTAGAGTGCAAGACATGTGAAAGCAAGGAGGATAGATAAGAGCCTGAAACATAGAAGGCACTCAAAACGTATTTGTTTTAAAAATTCTGGCATATATTTAGCATGTTCAGAAGCTGTTTCATTTTTTATTGATTTCTCAATTGGACTAGACAGTACAGACTGCTGGACAACTTTTTGTGGAAAGTCATGGTTATTTTATATAGATAAAAATACGTAATTTAAGATCCCTCCAAAATATTGTATTTGTAAAATTTCTATATATTTGGAATTTTTTAAATATTAGCTTTTTACTCTTTTATATATGCTATTGAAGATAAAATGGAAAACACAAATATGCGCAAAAGGAGAAAATAAAATTGCCTTCCTGCCTCTCAGAAATAATAAAAATCCTGACACTGAGAAATAATTAGAAATTATATTTTTTTTGCTCATCTCTATAGACTTCTTTCATGTTTTAATATATATTACATTAAAGTGGAATCAAATATGGATATAATATTGTAACCTTTTTTGATAACACATGATGAACGTATGTCCATGACAATATATGTAATTCTACATGATTTTAATGGCAGCATAAGACACCAACATATGGATTCTCCTCTTCTCAAGCAATTTCCTATTTTTAAAATCATAAGTTATCCTCTATATTTGCTATTATCAATAATGCTATGATAAACATATTAAGAACTAACTCTTTGCAGAGTGCCTTAATTATTTCTCAAAGATAATTACCTAATAGTAAAATTGCTGATTCAAGGGAAAACAGGGTTTGAATGTTTTTGATACATCATGTCAAGTTAGTCGTTTTAAGAGACATTTTCCTAGGAAGAATTCTGCAATGTCTCAGTTTCCGACCCAAATGCACAGGAAGTCAGTGAGAGCAATAAATGTGACCAAGACTGAGAATGGGGCAGATATCTTGAGGTTTATGAAAGAGCCCTTGCTAATACCGTACGTGAACAGGAAGGATGTAAGTCCAAGAAGTGTCCTAATGTTTTCTCTTGTTACTTCATCACATCCACCTTTATGAGCTTTATCAGATCTATTGTATTAAGCACCAGTAGTTCATTAGGGATGAAACAAAATTTTAAGAGCAGCTTCTTGAGAGACTGAGTTTGAACCAAAATTGTAGGGAAAGCAGACATAAGTTTCTCACAACGCTTGGCAAATTCTGACCAAAGAGAAGTTGTGAAGAGCCAAACCGTACAAATGTGGAGAAACAGCAGCCTCTATATTGGATAGCTGTAATTATTTCTGCCTTTTTAAGTATTTTAAATGTATCCAATAGCATTTAGTGCTAAGGCCTAAGAGGATGAAAGAAAGACGCCCTGTCTTTGCCCGGGTGCTGACGAATTCAGTAGAGGGTGCACTAACAGGATGGTGCCAGTGGTGATGCCAGCACTCCTTCCTGACAGCGTGGACCCGCCACACTCAGCACATTGCTGGTAATCAATGAATATTTGTTGAACAGAAGAGAAAATGGGTGCCTGGTGTGTGCAAAGCCCTACATTAGGCAAGATGGATACAAAAACAAATGGCAGGGCCGGCCCGGTGGTGCACTCGGTAGAGTGCAGTGCTTGGGAGCGCAGCGGCGCTCCCGCCGAGGGTTCGGATCCTATATAGAGACCGGTCCGCTCACTGGTTGAGCGCGGTGCGGGCGCAACACTGAGGGTTGCAATCCCGTTGCCGGTCACGAAAAAAGACAAAAAGGGAAAAAAACAAAACAAAACAAAAAAACAAATGGCATAGCCCCCACTCACAAAGAATTCAATCTAATGGAAAAGAAAGACCAAAAAATTATTGTAAGTCAATGTGCTATGTCATTTAATGGTCATGTTGAGGTCCTTTGGTGACCCAGAGAATCTCTTACAGAAAATGGTACAGGGGAAATAGAAATGCCATGCTGTCAGTGTTCAAAAGAGGAGATGTCAGGAAATGTGGAATCAGGAAAGTTTTATAAAATGAGTGGCTTTGAGGTGAGTCACAAACAACGCCTAACACTTTGCCATGATGAAGTGAAAGGAAAAAAGATGTCCTGTGAGGAAGAAATAGCGACATGAACAAAACCAGAGGGGGAGGCCATTGGTTTGCTCCATGACTGTGTCTGTTCAGCAGTGCTGGTGATAATAGTTTCCTCAAAGTGATGGAAGTGTTGGGCCGGCCCCGTGACTCACTCAGGAGAGTGCGGCGCTGGGAGCGCCGAGGCCGCGGGGTCAGATCCTATATAGGGATGGCCGGTGTGCTCACTGGCTGAGCGCAGTGCGGGTGACACCAAGCCAAGGGTTACGATCCCCTTACCAGTAACAAAAACAAACACAATGTGATGGAAGTGTTGATGGTTTTTACAGCACATAATTAGATTTATTTCCTAATACTTGAGATGTGCTCACTGGCTGAGCGCAGTGCGGGTGACACCAAGCCAAGGGTTACGATCCCCTTACCGGTAACAAAAACAAACACAATGTGATGGAAGTGTTGATGGTTTTTACAGCACATAATTAGATTTATTTCCTAATACTTGAAACAGTCTCTAGTAGCAGGGTAAATCCTTGCATACAATGCTTTAAAAGCACCACATTTTCCTATATTTCTTACTTTTGACCCTGTGTTTTTGCATTGTTGAGTATTTGGTATATTGGGGGAAAACACTAAATAAATCAATAATGTAGTAAATCACTAGTCTCTTCAATTTAGTTCTAAAGACTCATCAACAATAACTTTTTAAGGAGAGAATCACGAAATCACATGACATGTTGGTCATATTGCTCTACTCTATTTAAAAGTATTGGCAGAATAAAAGATGGGTGTCATGGAGGTAATGATATTATTGATCTCTTTATTTCATATTCAATAGTCTCTGAGTCATGGTACCACCCCAAGTTATACTTAGAAGAACAGAGAGAAGCTTCATCTGCTGATCATCAATTCAAGTGCTTGAAATCAACTCAGTATGGTATATCAGCCCCCAGCACAGCTGTGAACAGCTTTGAATTTGAATCATTCTGAACATAATATGAAATAAGGGGCCTAACTATTTTTAGGTTCTACTTAATTATCTCCAATAATCAAGCACAAATCTCGGTATTTTTCCGCTCAGTATTCCTTCTCTCTCCTCTCTCTACTTCCCTCCAAGGTGTGAGGGAGCATGCATGCATGTTCAGGAGCAGCCTGATGAGCCAGGTCACGTATGTGGTGAGCACCGTGTGACCACTCGCATGTGCTGTGGCTTTGGAGAGAAGAGCATGAAGGGAAGGTCTGGAGCAGCTGGTTCAAGCCTGCTTGGAACTGAGATGCCTCCATAAAGGGTTGTCTGCCCTGAACACTGCCCCAAACACTCGCTGTTGCTTGGCCTTTCCCAGGGCTTCTTTGTTTGCCAACCTCTAACCTCCCCAGATTTCAGTCGTATTTCAGTACTTCACGCTTTGATGGAAACAGAAGCCCACATTTATTTTCCTTTACCTCATCTTTAGCCAGTCCCCGAACTTAGAGCTGATGATTGCTTTGACTGAATATCTACATACTATTTCTAAACACTAAAAATAACTATGGGAAATGGTGATCAAAATGGTTGCTGAGCAGAAACAAGAGGAAAGATAGGTGAGGTCAATGTAATAAGAAATTCAAAAGTGGCTGACTGTGGTATTTTCCCAAATAGCTTTTTTTCTAGGAAGCTGCAGACAGTGACATGATCAGGATTTTATGACCCAATTTTGATCGGGCAGGTGGATGAGGGAAGCTCCCACCAGCTCTTCAGCAGTTTTCACATCAGAAAGTGTACACTCCAGTACAGAAATATATTTTGCATTTATTCAGTAGGTTGGAGATAGACTAAGTTTTAAAGCATTCCTCAGACATGTAAGCTAATATTTTCTTGATGACTCAGTGGGAATAAAGAACCACGATTATTTCCTATTGAATGATTTAAGAGAGGCCTTTTTTGAGTGTACTGCTCATACATACGCACGTGTTTGTGTGAAACAGAGGGACAGAGAACCCTGCACAGATGCAAGGCGGGAAGGGGGAGCCACTGATTCAATCAGTATGTAAACGTTTGTTATATAAAATCACATGGAGATTCATCCTCCAAAGCTCACAATGAGCCACTGATTGCAGAAAGATAGGGCCTGCTGAGCTCTGCCTGGCTAAGGTTTTGTCAGCACTTTCGTTGTGATCCTAAATTTCCACAGCTTATAACTCAGCTGTAGCAGTCTGAGAGTCTGTAAGACTAAGGAGACTACAAAACTCCAAAACTTTTTAAACATCCATAATATTATTAATTCAAAGGCTTGGAGGATTCTATAGGGCATGAAGTTCTCCAGTGTAGAGCTGAAAAGTATGAATTTTCAGTGTGTAGGTATCAACAAAGACACACGTACAGATTTTTGTTGGCTAAAAACACTGATTTAAAATTCAAATTTAAGGGCCGGCCCGGTGGCGCACTCGGTAGAGTGTGGCATTTGGGAGTGGGGTGGCGCTCCCGCCAAGGGTTCGGATCCCATATGGAGACCAGTTCGCTCACTGGTTGAGCGTGGTGCGGGTGCGACACTGGGGTTGCGATCCCATTACTGGTCATGAAAAAAGACAAAAAGGAAAAAAAAAATTCAAATTTAAAAAATCTAAATTAGATTCTCTATGATGTAAATAGAAACCAAATATTTTTAACAAAGGCCTTTGAAATAAATAACTGAATAAGTAAATGCAAAACACTATTTCACAGATTTTTTTTTTAATCAACATAGAAAAGCTGTTACAAAAACTATTTGAAGTAAAGGGGCATGAAAATCAAGTACAATGTATTTTGAGAAGTAAAATTTTAAAAATTAAAATTAAAAAAATTTTTAAAAACTATTTGAAGTAAATTTCATTTTTTAAATTTTTTATGAATATAGAAGGAGACCTTTGTTTTAAATTCAAGGAGGCCAGGGAGTTTCATGGAAGAGGGGTGCTGGACCTTAAAGAATGAGGAAAATGATTTTGATCATAGAAACACATGGGAGGGAGATGTGATAAAAGGAATTCAGGGAGTCAGAGAAGCACAAGTTCTCTTACCCAGGCCCAAGAGATGTATCACTGCCAAGGCCAGGAAGCAGGGGTGGATAATGTGAACTGGATCCTGAAGCTCGAGGGTCCTGAAAATCACTTTTTGTTCTTAGGATCCAGCAACATGTCTCCCCAAGACAGGCTGTGGTGTCTTAATTAGGACCCCAAAGAATCTTCATTAATTATTACATTCATGTATTCAATAAACTGACTTGGATACTAGAAAAATGAAGACAACTAAGACTATCTATCCTTGAAGGGCTTACAGCCTGGTAGTGCAGCAACATGTGAATAAGAGCAAAGGTTGTCACAGTAGACACAGACGGATTCCACCTAGAAAGGATGGAAGAGGCTTTGTATGCACTGTAGCTTGAGGTCATTGGAGGAGGTCAAGGCCAATGACAGAATCCATTTAAGCGTCTAGAGTGGAAGAAAAGCCAGAGAAGAAGGGAATAAGAGAGAGAAAGGCAGATCAGAGGAGCACAGTAATGTGGAACCCACGGCAGGGAAGTTTCAGAAGAAATGCCCAGAATCCATTTAAGCGTCTAGAGTGGAAGAAAAGCCAGAGAAGAAGGGAATAAGAGAGAGAAGGGCAGATCAGAGGAGCACAGTAATGTGGAACCCACGGCAGGGAAGTTTCAGAAGAAATGCCTGTGATGGACCAGCCAAGGTGAGAGCTGAAGAGAACCTGCTAGATTTGATGATCAGGAGAGCAGGGACACACAGCATAACACGTCAGTGAAAAGCTTAGGAAAGGAGTAAGGAATGCAAAGTAGAGGAGAAGAAATCATGGTTGCAAGGGTAGAATGTCCAGACTACAGGGGAAGAGTAAAGTCAGTGAAGTGGCTACCAGCACAGGGACCAGGGCCCAGGGCTCCAGACACCATCCCAGTGGGTAAAGGAACTCAACCCAGAGAAAGTCCATCGTGAACGTTGTTTACACTCCCGATGTAGCTGAGAACCTGCTAGATTTGATGATCAGGAGAGCAGGGACACACAGCATAACACGTCAGTGAAAAGCTTAGGAAAGGAGTAAGGAATGCAAAGTAGAGGAGAAGAAATCATGGTTGCAAGGGTAGAATGTCCAGACTACAGGGAAAGAGTAAAGTCAGTGAAGTGGCCACCAGCACAGGGACCAGGGCCCAGGGCTCCAGACACCATCCCAGTGGGTAAAGGAGCTCAACCCAGAGAAAGTCCATCGTGAACGTTGTTTTCACTCCCGATGTAGCCTGGAGTGTGTGATCTAATGACAGGGAGACTTCACGTCTCTGACCGGAAGATAATTTCAATGATCTGAATTGCACAGTTGTGTTAGAACACAACAAAATGTACGATGTAAACCTGAGACTCCTGACACACAGAGGGTGCCCAGTCCTCTGGTCCTCGTCTGGCTTCCTTCCTTCCTGTCTCCNTGGAGTGTGTGATCTAATGACAGGGAGACTTCACGTCTCTGACCGGAAGATAATTTCAATGATCTGAATTGCACAGTTGTGTTAGAACACAACAAAATGTACGATGTAAACCTGAGACTCCTGACACACAGAGGGTGCCCAGTCCTCTGGTCCTCGTCTGGCTTCCTTCCTTCCTGTCTCCAGTGAGCCAGGCAAGAGCGCCTCAGCCTGTTTCTAAATCTGGTGAGAAACGACTTTCCCAGTTCACGTTCTCCTTCTCATTTAAAGTGATGTAGATCAATTTAAGGTCTTTTTTCCTCCCTTGAAGTGAGATACTCACTCCTCTCCCCGGGGGGTGTCCATCTGGCCTCGGGCTGCCCCCGCAGTGGCACCTTCTGTGATCTTAGCCCCTCCCCAGATTGTCCCATGAGAAGAGCCTCAGGGATCTCAGCAGACACTCCCAGGCAGGCTTTGCCCTGCCCACTGACCTATATTTTTAGCAAAAAGCACTTTTAGCCTTGATGGTTTTGGAAAGAATATACATTTATGAGGAAAGAGTTGTGCATTTCCCTTAAAACTTCTCAGCACATCACCCCCACTCCACTAGACATGGAAGCTAATCTTTTTCTCACCAGCTCATTAGCATTTATATCATATGTGCTGAGATATTTCCTCCAGTCCTAGGTATGCACAGGATTCCTAGCACGGGTGGCCACATCATCATAAGGTTAGAGGCAGTCCAAGCTGAGCACATTAATCCCATCAAAAGTGATTATATTTCCTTCCACTTCTTCATCTCTCTCTCTCTCTCTCTCTCTCTCACTCACATACACACACATGCACGCACACACACAGACAGACACGCACACACACACAGCACAAATACACCTTGAATAACAGGTGCAGACTACACATGTTATCTACAGTATTTAAAAGTTACAAGGCCTGATGACAATGGCATTTGTCCCCATCTCCACCACCAACTGGACAATGAAAGAGGAATACATGCTGCTTCCTTGAATCACACATTGGAGAAAAAGTTCAGAGTCAAAACGACCTCGCTGGGAGCCTCGGCTCCAACACTTCCTTAACTTTGACCTGGGGCATGTCCCTCCACCTCTCTGCGTCTGTCTCCTCATCAGAGGAGCGGCCGGGCAAGCCGTCCCTCGTCGGGCAGGCTCAGAGAGAAGGCGCTGAGACGACGAGGGGCAGATGCCCTGAATCACACCCAGGGTATGGCAGGTGCTCAGGAAACCTCGTCCTTGTCCTTGCCACGGGGAGAGTATTTAGCTCTGATGTGTCAATACAGATGGCCGAGAAACAAACCATTTATAAGCCAAGGCATCGACCTTACAGCCAAGGCTGCACTGTCAAACAAACTCAGAAGATGAGAGAGGAATACATCACTGCTTTTTCTCTCCAGCAAGAAAGGAAGAGAAAAGGGAGGAAGAAAGGGAGGGAAGGAGAGACAGGGAGGAAGGGAACACACTCAATAATCTGAAATATGAACAGTCAGAGAAAACCCCAGAACCCCGTGAGGTGATGGAGCCTGTGTGCCCCGGAGAAGCCTCACTGTGCCCCTTACTTGCTGCTGGTCCCTTCGTCTACATGCTATACTTGCACCGTGCATGCAGGAGAAAATATGACACAGTAATCTGGTATTATCAGACCCAGAAAGGCACTTCTGCAAACACTAATTAGATTTTCTTCCACCTTTTTAAATTTAGTGAGTTCTAGGAGAAGATCACGCCTCTCCTAACACTTATAAAGAGAATTTGTGAGTGAGACTGTATGCAAGCATTACCTACCCAATGCTCCAGGCAGCACGTTGCCATGGTACCCATCAGATTTTTGTCTTGTCGGGGAATAGAAATTAAAACTGGAGATGCTGGAGTACAAATGTTTCTGTGTGTCCCTCTGAGCAGTGTGAATGCCTGCAGAGGGAGGAGGTCTGGTTGTGTTGTTACTGTTTTCTGGTTTTGAAACAATAGTACATTAAAACGTGTAGGAAACGAAGTAGTGCAATGAGTTTACAGAAACAAAGAATCCCCCAAAGGAGCTCATTATTCTTATAAAGTCATATTATCAAAGGATATGGAAATGCCTAAAAGCAAGTCCTCAATGGACAGAGGCAGCAGCGTCATCTCAGAGCCAAAGAAAGTTGTCACTGACTAATAGAGGGCAGCATAGGATTGATCTGGAAGCCTAATTGGCTATTTTTATGGTTTTAGAACTCTGATCTTATATTAGAGCTATAAAATATCTATTGTGCTTCGGGGAACATCTGTGCATTTGGCTTTCATACTAAAAGAGATATTGAAAACCAAGAGACGTAGCTTGCTATGGAGAAAAACAAAAGAATGATTAACACAAAATTCAGAAAAGTGGTTGTCCATGGGGATGAGGCACCGGGAGGAAGGAGCTTCATTGACATAGGTGATGCTCAATTTCTTAAGTTAAAGGGCATTTTATTATTCCTCTCAGAAATCCACGTAGACATTGCCCACACTCACAATAAAAGTTTTCTTTAAAAGGAAGAGAAAGAGCAAATAGAACTTGGCAAGTAAATGGACTGGAGGTAGTAGACTCAAGTGGCGAATGTAAGTGATAAAGTGCCGTGTCACTGTGGCCAAGACACGGTGTTCTCAGCTATGAAATACGGGCGTGCTAAATGGTCCCTGTACCCCTTTCCCGCTTGAAAACTATCCGAGTCTGTGTATATCACACGGATGCAATACTGCTGAACTAATCGTGTTGGGGGAATACTTTTCTTCATGGAAAAACAAAAAAATCGTACAGTTCCCATGCAATCACCCACCGTCGTTTGACTAGCTGTGGAAGCCACTCTCTTATTCCAGGTGAACCCTATGAGTCAGCCTGCTATTTGTTGAGCAGAATTGTGGAGATTCTTTTTAAAGCAAGATATTAGGAAGTCCACGATAGGGTCCAGGAGTCGGAGGTGCTGTCTGTCGCCCACACTCCATGCTTCAGGCTGTCAACTCCTGTCGTGAGCTTCTCTGAATGTAAAAGAGCCGTATAATGAACTCAAGAGTCATCTAATTATCTCATGCTCATCAGACGTTTGTCAAATGCTGTCAGGTGCTTCATATTTCCCCCCAAATTAACAAAAAATAACTGCACTTTTCAGGACTGGGCTAATCACCATCCCAATCAGAAATGTTTCAAGGAAATGCTCCCTTTTAGTTTGCAGCCTCAGGAAGCCAAAAACATCCACTTTCCTCGTTCATTCAGTGGGTGTTGGTAGAGTGCCCACTGCAGGCAGGTCCCTTGCTGGTGCTGGTCCCCCCCTCACTTCTCAGAGGCAGGAGGACATGGGATTAGCAACTTCCCAGGCACCGGCGTGATGTTTGCTCACGCCTATGTGCATTTGTGTGTGGGATGACAGCAGGGGGATCCAAGCCGGGTGTCCGGGCAGCCCGAGCTCGGTACCGGTGCAAAGCCCCCAGCCTCCTGCGCCGGGCCCGGCGGAAGCCCCTGGGGAGGCTGCAGGGGAAGCCGGGGAACCACCGCCCAGCTCTCAAGTCAGCGCCAGGCTCTGAAATCCAGAGCCCATTGCTCGACCTCTCGCAGGCTCGATTTGTTGCACACGGTCACGTTGCCAAGGGAGGCGTCTGTCCTCAGAAATCCCTGCTTCCTGCACGCTCCGCTGGGTGTGACAGGAGCCTGGCTGGGGACTGTGGCAGCTTTCCTCTCTCAGATACGTCCAGGCATCCTCGAGGAGTCGTCAGATGGAGGCACTGGAGGCACGCACTTAAATGAAGGGGAGCAGTGTTGGGCACCAAATGTGCTGTGGCATCTGGGGAAACAAAATCAAAAGTGAAAGTGGCGTTGCTGTCTCTCTTACCCCAGCCCCGTCACAGTAAGAGCTCAGTGTAAGGACTGATAAGAAAAATTTGCAAAATGTCGGTGATAGCATGTAAAAGAGTACGAGCCATTCTTACAGTAATCAAAATTACCCAGAAAGACATGTTCATTCTAAATGTTCAAAGAAAGAGGAATCCCTCAGGAAATTAAGTCAGTTCTGTGACATCCTCCGTATGCAAACATCCAGATAGCAACAAAGACATACAATTTATTTGAACTTTCGACTGCTATGTTTTTCTCCTTTCATTCATTCCCAATTATTTTTAATGTTTCCCATTTATTCGGAGAACTAGTGATTTCTTGTGAGACACTAAGTAGAGTTTAAATCTACAGGGAAACAGAGACACTAAACTATCCACTGAGTCGCTGCAAGAGGAGCCCAGATTCCTAGCGACTTGCCCATGTGCTTCCAGGACTTTCCCCTGTTGATTTCACGGGTGTATCTTTGGTATCACCTACTATTAATTCACCGAGTAGATCCTCAGCTGAATAATGAAGAGATGATTTACACTGTTGATAAAAGAATCAAACCAGGTCATTTCTAAATCTGAGTCAAAGTCAGTAAAATCATGTTTCCTTCAGTCCATAGAATGTTTTACTAATACTCTGGTCATCTTCTTTGGTAGACCTAATATTTAGGTAACAATGATCTTTTAAAACAATTTTACATCTAAAACTAAATTAAATACTGATAGGTTGGCAATACTTATATTATATTATATGTGTAAATAATAAAGTCAAATATCGAAAATCCAAATTTACTGGGCATGATGAAAAGCAGGTGATTATTTTCATTTCAGGAAGAAAAATTAAAATTACTCTGTTTATAAAAAAAATTTTATTAGTTTTTTTAAGTTTATTTATTTATATATATATATATATGTATATTTACATTCTATGAAGTTGTGGGGCAGTTGGGGGAGAAGGAAAAGGGGAGGGAGAAGGCAGAAGGAGGAGGGGTGGGGTTGAGGCCAGTGGCACCCCCCTCATTCCTGCATGGAAGACCAGGGGCTGCCAGCAGTGGCTTGGTCATTGCTAGGCTGGGTGCAGATGTCAGAGGGGTGTGGCTGAAACCCTCGCCTCCCCACTGCCCCAGCTCAGGAGCCTGTGGTGGCTTGGTTATCGTCCCTGGGCTGGTTGCGGGTGTTGGAGGACATGGCTGAGGCCCCCAGCCCTTCCGCTCCCTGGCTTGGTAGCCTAGGGGACTTCTGGTCCCTTTAGGTTTTATAGGTGTTCTTTGGTGATGTGACACCTTTACTAGTTAATATCAAACTTTGTGTCTGGTCTGTGGGTATTTCATTTTTCTTTCAGTTCTGTGTTGGATTATTTGCTATTCCCACCACTTAAATGCTGCACTGGAACTAATTTGTTGTCCTTTGCTTACTTCTAAAATGGGGGAACTTCCTGTGGGGACCAGCACTTGAGCCCTGTACTTGAGCTAAATTGCTGTTTTGCTGCTGATTCCCTGGGGAAGGTTTTTTGTGCAGCTCAGGTTTTAATGGTTGACTTTGTAGGTACTTCCAGGTTTCAGGAGATCCAGTACACTTGGGTTGTGTGGAAACTCTTGTCTGGGCCTGAGTCTTTTCATCAAACTGCACCCCCTACAGTTCTATATTCCTGACCAGTTTCCTCTGAGTGGTCTTGTGCTGATTGGGGGGCAGATCAGCTGTCCATGCTGGGCCTGCCCCAGTGTTCCCCCGGTGGGCCCATCTCCCCCACCACCCATGCTCCAAACACTTCCCATGGGACAGACCATGTGCCAGTCCCTTGTGATGACTCACTGGCCTCTGAGTGGCTCTTTTTCTCAGTTGTTGTGGCTCTTCACTCTGATGTAGGTCCATGGGAACTGTGTCGACCTGGGGGCCACCAATGCTGTCCTCTCCCTTGCTGCCTCCAAGCAACTTCATAGGAAGGGCACAGCTGCAGCTTTTGCCCACTCCTGCTCCATGTGCTCAGCAGGGCCAGCCTTGAAGCAGCCGGGGCTCTAAACAGTTGGAGTGGTACATTCTCTCATTGTGGCTTCTCCTGCCTTCATTCACTCCATAGGTCTCTCCTCCTCTTCCCCTGAGCTCTAGTGGCCCCAGCTTGGCTGTCGTTGCTTTTTTATAGTTGTAAATTGGTTGATTTGTGGGAGAGAGTGATGCTGCGGACTGTCTATTCTGCCATCATGACCTGAAGCCTCTAAAATTACTCTGAACGTGAGGTATTTCAGATCTCAGCTTTCATATTTTAACATTTTGTTATCGATTTCAAATTATTTTCCTTTTCCTCTTTCTCTTAACAGAAATTTTTAATTTTTGTTGCAAAAGCAAAGGAAAATAATTTGGAATCAATAAGGTATGTCAGTTTCTAAATATGATTTACTTTGTGCATGTTTAATAGGTTTTCAAATTAAGTGGAAATTTCAGTAATAAACATCTATAGTCTATTCCTTACTTATAATGGTTCGATTTACAATTTTTCGACTTCATGGTGGTACAAAAGTGATCAGTGTTTAGTAGAAACCGTACTTCGAGTGCCCATACAATCATTCTGTGTTCACTTTCAGAACAGTACAAAGGATCTTCAAAAAGTTCACAGAAAAATTCATATTATCTTTTAATTCCATTTTTTGTGAACCTTTGGAACTGCCCTCATATTCAATAAATTACATGAGATATTCAACACTTTATTAAAAAGGCTTTGCATTAGATGATTTTGCCCTCCTGTAAGCTAATCTAAGTGTTCTCAGCATGTTTAAGGTAGGCTGGGCAAACCTCTGATGTTCCCTGGTTTAGGTGTATTAAATGCATTTTCTATTTACTGTATTTTCATCTTATGATGGGTTTATCCAGACATAACCCATTGTAAGTCGAGAACCACCTGTATATGGCATCATTCCATAGAAGCATGTTCTCTTGTATCACACCTCTTTCTGTCCCCACACGTGGAATGTGTCTTCTTATTCTCATTTTCTAAATGGGGAGCTGAGACCCAGAAGGTTAAATACCAGAACTGAGGGGAAAGATTAAATCAGTGTTCATAAAGAGACCCTGTGTTTTGTCTTCCAGTTATGTTGCATTTCTATTATAAAGCTCTCCCCCCAAGAATTTAAATAGTATGCAAATTCAAAATACTACTATTAAAGGAAAGACTTATTCCTTAAATATTTATAACATTATAATTGGAGATACCTTTGTCAACTTTTCTCATCCTAAATGACCAGGAAAGGCAGTCATCATTTGATGTTGAGGTCTGATATTTTAGTAGAGGAACTCAAACTTAACTCTGTTCCAACAGGAATATGAGGTAATGAATAGAAGTAGTCATTGACCTGGAAAAAGATTGCTTTGAACATAACACTATTACACAAAGTGGTAGCATTTATTTTCACATAACCCCTTTTTAAAAGTAGTTGTGAATATATTCAAAAGAATAAAATGCTAGCTCTCAGGTTTTGAGAAGCACAATAAAATATGATTCTGAGTTACTGAGGGGTGATATGGCTGAGGTGGTTTGTTTTAGAGTTTATAGCAATAAAGGTAATCAGGTGATTCTTAATGTTGCCAAGAGGACGGCAGAGGAGCCATTAAAAGCAGGAGAAGGGGAGGGCATTGAGAAGGTCAGAATTCAATTCTGGGGCAGGCCCGGTGGCGCACCTGAGAGTGCGCCGCTTGGGAGCACGGCAGCGCTCCCGCTTAGGGTTCGGATCCCATGTGGAGACCGGTTCCCGCTCACTGGCTGAGCGCAGTGCGGGCGCAACACCGAGGGTTGCGATCCCGTTACCGGTCAGTAAAAAAGACAAAATGGAAAAAAAAAAAAAGAATTCAATTCTGGAAGTTTCAGTTAGGTATTGATTCCATTGAAACAGCATCGTAAAGCTGGTAAATTTGTTTGTAACACATTGTTTTTTTACAGAAGGTCGGGTGGATGCAGATGTCCAACTAATACCAAGTTTTATCAGCTTGTGTTCTGGAGAGAAATTTCATTTATTAATGCTTGATTTTTTTAAATATCTTTTTTTTTCTCCTTCTGGATTTTAGATACATGATCTCATTAATTCCCAACGTATTCTAGTAAATAGGCTGAATTGCAGAGAGAGTCAGATGTGTAGGTGTAGACACCACAGACCAGGGCAAACGTGGAGTTGGAACATGAATGAGCAAATGTCCAAACTGAAACAGACTGATAGAGCAGCTGCATTCGCCCAGCCTGGTGTGCCTAATCCCAACTCTGACCTGAAGAGCATGGCATGTACCTCAAGTCTCTGGCATGGTTTTTATCTTTGCTACACACATCAAAGAGCTACAAGAACTGCTGAAGTGCCTAGAAAAGGGAAAAGGAGAAGCAGCATAAATCACTCAGTCAAGTGTAAGGGAACCATGACAACTCTCTTAGCTTAGGCATCCTGAGAATTTGGAAGAGCAGGAATTTTTGGTTTTGGTTTTTAATTTTTTAATATGACATTTTTAATTTAGGTGAATTAGAACTATCATTTGGAATCTACTGAGAAGATAAATATTAAATAGTTAAAACTTCAGAAATGATTCCTATTTTCCTATGTTCCTATTAGAACATTGTTCTAATTATTAATGTATTAATTTCATTTAATCCTCCCAGTGGCCTTCACAGTTCTATTATTACCCAAGTTTTATATGTGAGTTTGATGAGAAGATTGGGTAGGCAATTTATTATCCCAGTCACACTTCTAAGGAAACAGAGGTGTGGGAAAATAACTTGTCTAAGGTTATGGGAAGAGAAAAAGGACAGAACCAGGATTCGTGTTCAGACAATCGAGCTCCAGAGACTGCCCACGTACCCCACCACATGATGCTGCAAACCGTAGTTCCTCATAGACTGTCTCACATGCCATTTTATATTTTAATATATTTAGTGAGGGGAGGTGTCAAGTGGGAATTTGGAGCCCTAATTCGCAAGTCTCCCTTGCAAACTGTCTTTGGTATTATCACATCATTTTTGGACGTGTAGAATGTAAGTACAAAAAGTGTGATATTGGGGCTGGCCTGGTGGCGCACTGCTACAGTGCGCCGCTTGGGAGCGCGGTGGCGCTCCCACCGAGGGTTCGGATCCCACATACAGACCGGCCGCTCACTGGCTGAGCGAGGTGCGGGCGCAACACCGAGGGTTGCGATCCATTGCCAGTCACGAAAAAAGACAAAAAGGAAAAAAAAAAAGTGTGATATTGGAGAGCATCTCAAGAGGAGGAAACAGCACATGTCAAAGCACATGCATGTTTCAGAAACTGCTCTACGTGCCTGCAGGTGACGAATGGGGTTCCTAATAGGAACTTGACAGCCAAGTTTGGAAGATCATGTTGGAGTCAGGTTTTCCTTCAGGCAGAAAAAGGCATGAATGAAACCATTCAGGGAAAATACTTTTTCTGAAGGAAAGGTAAGTGTGCAGCGGGAAAAAAATGTGTAATATAGCAGGTGTATCATTTATTTTATATTATTTTATTAAACGTGTGTACCACAGTTAGAGTAAGAATGGCTGCAGGGTAGAAAAAAAAAAGTTCTTGAAATAGTAGCCTTGTGACTTGCCATTTGAATGGCTGAAATATTTTTACCAGGGGAGAAAAGAACCCAAAAGATCAGATGAGAAATGGCAATTCCAGGTGAGAACTCTCTGCTTTTTGCTTTGTTTTAACTGAAGCATCAGTTAAAATGACTGAAGGAGTTAAGTTTATTCTGACTGGAGGAGAAAAATTCCTAAAAATAGTGAACCAACAAAACACCTAGGAGATATTTACCTACAAGTCAGTAAACAGGGAATTAGGCATAATGACAGGAAAGATAGGCCATCAACAAAACCAATCAAAGCCAGTAGCAGAGAGGGACTTCGAGATGCCGCTGAAAGCACTTATCAGCCCACACAAAGTGTGCGTATTAGGCAATTTATATGATTTTTCAGCAAATAGACACAATTTACAAATTTCAGATATTTTTGTCACCTCCAAAACAGACTCCATAGGTGAGCTCAGTGAATTGTTCTGATGGCTGAAAGTACCCTTTGAAAACTGCCCTCATGACCAGTGTCCATCTTTTGAATGGCCTTAATAACACAAGAGCACCTTTTTTCTTTGAGAGTAGGTGTAAGTTTTGGAAAATGTGAACAAACAAACAAACAAACAAAAACCACAGAACTAAGTCTCATAAGAAAGGCGCTCTCAATCAGCAATATGCTCTGGAGTCAACTAAAAAATTATGATTGTTAAGAAAGAGCTAGGTGTCAGTGACAGGATCATGTGCTGGCTCTGGAGGCCCTTCTGTCCCAAGCACTGCCTCCTGTCTGACAGCATCCTTCTCGGATTGCGCATAGCAGCCTGCTTGAGAAACGCGGCCCAGGCGAAGGCTGGAGACCAGTCCTCTGCACTCCAGCCTGTGTGGACCTTCTGTTCCTCCTCACCATGCCTCGCACTCACCCCCTCGCATTTTAGTCCAGCAAATTCTTTTCTTTATGAGTTTGTTGGGATGTTACCTCCTCGCTGGGATGCTATCTTTGACCCTCAGCATGGGCCTTACTCTTCCCTTCCTCACTGAGCAACATATATGCTTCTCGTAGTCAAGAATCACGTCTGAATTATCTTTGTGTCTGTAGCTTCTACATGGTACCTGGCATGTAATGGGCCCTCACTAAATACTTGCTGAGTAATGAATGAAATAAACCAATTGCAGAGATTGTTAAGCAAAGTAGCCTCACAGAACAGAGCGGACAGAACAGCCTTCCAAGAAAATTGCTTTGATGTATACATTTTGGTATACTTGTTTTAAAAAAATGGTCTTTAGAGTCTGACCTTTTAGGAAGTACATAACTGCACTCATATGTGTATATTATGCTTAACCATTAGAACCAAGAGGAGACATTCCAATACCACCGACAGAAAGAACCCAAAACAAAGGAACTGGCAGCAGATGTGATAGAAACAAAAACGTATTTCACGCCTCCAAATTCTTTGTGTTGCCTTTATTTTTGTCTATCAATTGCTTAGATATTTAATATGTATAATCTTAAAAATTATTTTAAAATCATTGTATCCAAAGCATATTTAAAGAGACACTGGAAGCAGAGCTGCCGCTGTGTGAAATAGAATGTACACGTGCCTGATGAAATGTCAGGACGTCAGAATGCTGCCCATTTCAGAAGACTAGGAGAGAGCAAGTAACCCTCCACATGAGCTGAAGTGTGCATGAGGTTGAATTTGGTAGCATTCAAATCCTCAGAGATCCCTTACCAGGATGAGGAGGATCTATTACACGACCACCTTCTTGTGACCCTCCAGAAACTCCCTCTAAGGCCTCCCCTCCCCCTGCCAGAGCACTCAAGGCCTGTGTGATATTGACACATGATGTGGGGAAGCCCGACAGTCCCTGCAAAGGGAGCTCTGGCCCTGATCTTTCGTTGTGGCTGCTTGTCTGCAGTAGCTAATTAGCACACCTCACAAAGCACTAATTAAAGCCTTTTTATAAAAATCCTGTCTAATGGTCTGGATATAGCCAGCCAGAATGGCATTCATTCAAATAACACCCAGGCAGATTGACACCTTCTGTAATCTGTGTTCCCACTTTCCTAGCTGCTAATTCAATATGAAGTTTCTATACTGTTAAATTCCTGCCCACTATTGACAAAATGGAAATTTGGGAGGTATTTTCACTCATGTTGCCTCTATGACAATTTGATTTTAATATAGCAAATAGAAGACATGCAGGCAACTAAATAAATGGGAAAACCTGTGGACTCCACATTTCATCATGGGTGGTGGAAGTCCAAAACACTGGAATTAACACACCTCATTTTAAATTGATAGGATTTGCTCTTCTAACATTTTCTTTTGTTTTTAAACAAAATTATTTTCTAGAGAGAAACTTTTATCATAACATGCATATATTCGTCTGTTTCTGTTGCTTGTAACAAAATACCTGGAACTGGGTAATTTATAAGAAAATGAATTTTATTGCTTACAGTTTCAGAAGCTAGGGAGTCCAAAGTCCAGGGAACACATCTGGTGAAGGTTTTCTTTGGTGGTGACTTCAGAGATGGCAGAGTATCGCACTGCAAAAATGGCACAGCAGAGAGAACAAGAGACTAAGCTCTTCATTCTCTCTTTTTTTAAAGCCCTCCAAGCCATGCCCATGACCACCATTTTTAATCCATTCGCTACAGCCTGGTCTTACAATCTAATCACCTCTTCAAGGCCCCACCTTTCAATTACCATGATAGGATTTGCTATCCTCCCACTAGTCATAGTGGGGGCCAACTTTCTAATGTATAAAACTTTGGGACACAATTCAAGCATCAGTGAATTTGGAGGGGGGGGGGGACATTCAATCCACTACAATGCATTATATATCCTAGTCCCTCACTTCTAAAAAATACAAATCTAACACATTATATCATGTAAAAATTATCTATAGCTCATGCGGTGATTAAGAATGGTATATATTGCATAACATACCATATGAAATCACAGAAACTTCATAGCTTTGTCTTAATCTGGCAATTTGCATGTGTTTTTAGCTGGCTCTCTTTGTCTCTTTTTTGGTCTCTGTGTTAGGCTTCTGGGTGCTCTGTGGTATCACACCTGGTTGTTAGCCTCTAGTCATTACCAGCTGATTGGTTTTGACTTCACTCTTGGACATAAATTGCCCCATAGTCTGATGAAAGTTGCAGCCGTCTGTATGGGCAGGGCATTGCTGGTCTTTGAGGCTGCTCTGACCCCGAGAAGGCTCTTCTCAGCCCTCTGTGCTATCCATGGTTCTCTCTGCTAAAAATTCTTGCTGATCTACCGTTTTATTCTTGCCGTAAGGATCATCTTCTTAATTGCTCAGCATGGAGATCTCCACTGTTTTTAACAATGCCCTTAGGCATGAACTTCCACTTTCTTTTTTCCAAATAAAGTTAGTCCACTTTAGGCAGAATGCTGGAGTTCTCTCTCCTTTAGCTCTGCCGGTCCCCCTAGGCAGAGCCTCTATGCCACTGCCCCAGATCTGGGGTTGAGATCAGCAACCCGCTTCTCTCAGAATGACATCCTTGTTCTATTATTGATGCTCTGCATGGGGATGGTAGACCCTAGACTTCTCAGCTTGCCCCACCAGCATGGAATTTCTGCCCTCTGAGGAGCTGGGGCAGATGGAACCAGGGCCCAGAATTCTCAGCCAGTGTGTCTAGGTTAGAGCTTCGATACCACAAGGGGGAGATTGGTGCAGGGGAAGAAACCCATGTCCTTGTCTTCTCAGCTGGAACAGACCACCTGGAACAGACCTTCTGCAACACAGAGCTGAGAGGGATGAAATATGCCAACAGCCTTCCCCTCTCGGGATGACACTGCAGCTCTAGCCTGAGAGATGAGAGGAAGGGGGCTCCGTCCTTTTGGCTGTCCCCATTCAGAATGGGGCTTTCATCACACTGAGCTGGGAGAAAAGAGGGGATAACGTGAACAGGTCATGGCTCCAGTGGCACAGTGTCTTGCTGTTCCTACAGAGATTTAGTAGATTTTCTTGAATAGATGCTTCTCCGTTTGGTACAGTACCTTGGGACAATTTTCAGAGACCTTAAGTGGTTGTATTTTAGTAATTTTCAGCAGTTGAATGGTTGTTTCACTAGAGAGAGATCCTGCTGCCATTTAGGAAGTCAGTCTCTCCCTACTTTTAAACATTTCAATCATGGCAACCTAAACATTTACCTTTTCTTCATGGTAGGTTCAGAAGAGTATCATTTAATATTAACCAACATTTTGCTTTATAAATTCTTATACATGTGTTCCGGCATCCCAGTATGATAATTTTCCTTTTAAAAAAATATTCAATTTTATTTATATTTATTTTTGTGGGGTACAGTGTGTTGTTTCAATGCATGCATATCTTGAACAATGATTCACTTAGGGTAGGTAGTTTAGTTTTGTCCCCATTAGTTCACCCTTTCTCTTCCCCCCCCACCCCTCCCAGCCTATGGTAACCATTATTCTATTCTCTACTTTAAAACACACACACACACACACACACACACACACAAAGATTGATATTCTTATTGCAAAAAGAACTCTTAAAAATGAATTAGAAAAATTAAGCTGAAATTCGGTGAAGGACATGAGCAGATAAGTCACACACCCAAAGAAATACATGTGGTTAATAATAACTATCCTCTAGGATCTAGTTGTGATGTGGGGTGGAACCATCCCTGACCCCATCTCTCAGGATCCCAGGTGTCAGGCTGGCTCTATTGCTGGCCTGGATGTGCAGTGGTGGTGGGGTTAGGACCCCTGGCCCCCATCCCCCAGGACAACCCCCAGGCATCAGGCTGGCTTCCATTGCCAGGCTGGATGTCAATAATTTTCCTTTGAGGCCAAGCTTTACCTCTTATTCTTAATGGTGTGCTCTCAAAAGACTTCTGGAATTTTTTTTTTAAAACAGTTTTTTACTCTTAAATTTTCTATATTGACAGGTGTCTTAATCCATTTGGACTGTTACAACAAAAAATTATAGAATGAGTAGTTTATAAACAAGAGAAATTTACTTTCCATGGTTCTGAGGTCTGGGAAGTCCAAGATGAAGGCACTAGCAAATCTGGAGTCTGGTGGGTTTCCTGGTTTGCAGGTGGTGTTCTCGTTGTGCTTTCACATGGCAGAGAGCAGAAACAGGAAGCAAGCTCTCTCCTGTCTCTGCTCATAGGGCACTAATCCCATTTGAGGGCTCTGCCCCCCTGGCCCAATCACCTGCCAAAGGCCTCGCATCCTAATCCCAATACCATTCGCACTGGGGGTTAGGATTTCAACACATGAGTTTTGAGAGGACACAAACATTCAGACCACAGCAATAGACTTCTCAGCCACGTCCACCTCACATGATAATAAGAGGATGATGGGTTCTACTAATCCCATATTAAAGTCTATCCTAGGC
>NW_007727135.1:864574-865328 GCF_000696425.1 Galeopterus variegatus | reverse complement strand
ATTAGATAATATTCCAAATGAAAAGACCTCTTCCATTACTTAGTCCAGTCTTCTAAATTATGGATGAGACAACTGAATTTCAAAAACTGGAATGACCTTCTCAAAGTCTTGAGAAGTTGATGATGTCATCCAAATCAGATATTGTTATTCTATCCTATTTTAATGTTTTCATCACTATTTGCCTTTTTCATGCACACAAGTTGAATTTGATAGTAGTGTAAACACCCTGAAAGCAGAATACATGTGATTCATTTTAAGATAATGAAAGCAGACAATGAAGTTGCAGAGTGACTTGGAACATATAATAGGTGTGACATGTGTTTGTTGATTGGATGAAAGAATATAGAACTTCTAAATAGCTTTTAAGAAACTAATAGGTTGAGAGGTCAAATCAAATTTTATTTGTGCTGTAAATGTTGTATAAGTCTTCATTTATATTTTTTTCCCTAAAGGGTATTTGGGTACCTGAAGGAGAGACTGTGAAGATTCCTGTGGCTATTAAGATTCTTAATGAGACAACTGGTCCCAAAGCCAATGTGGAGTTCATGGATGTAAGTATAAACACCCAGGAAATCACATTTTTATTTATTATCAACTAATCTGCTCTGAGAATTTAATGAAAAAAAATTATTTCACAACTACAAGGTTTCTTCTCTGGAAATGGTACCATCTTAAAATTGATGGAAATGCTAAGACCACTTCACATTATGTTATACTTTTTAGATCACCTCTGGCTCACAACTGTCTGAACAGA
>NW_007727135.1:861946-863683 GCF_000696425.1 Galeopterus variegatus | reverse complement strand
GACCACTTCACATTATGTTATACTTTTTAGATCACCTCTGGCTCACAACTGTCTGAACAGATAGTACACTAGAACTTGCTTTGGAATTGGAAGATATTTACAATTCCCAAGGGTAGTTATGTTCCATGATATATCAGACATGTAATGTTTTCATATTTTATTGTTAAAGGTAAGCCAAATAGCCTTCAAGTAAAAGCAATACATAATTTGAACTGAAAATATATTTAAGAATCATAAATAACTGATTATATTTAATAACCAGATATCATAAGCATATTTCTTAAAATTAGTTACAATAACAGTATTAAAAGGACGATGTGGTGGTAGTGTTAAGTCACTAGCAGCTACAAAGTGTTTCCTAATTGCTAAACACTGATATGAATAATTCACAAAGAATAATTCATATAATTCTCACAGTGTGCAGTCCAGTAACCAGGGGTTAATCCAAGGTTAGCCGAAGGTCACAAAGTTAGAAAATGGCAGGCCTAGGTTTTGAAATCAGGCAGCCAGGACTGAGCAGCGGTCACCACTTTTCCTAAAGGGCTAGTGAATAATCATGCTTTGCATGCGATGTGTTCTCTGTGGTAACTACTTAATTCTGCCCTTTCTGATGGGAAAGTAGCCATAGGCGATTAAAAAATAAAAATGATGTTTTTTGTGTGTTTCAGTAGAACTTTATTTACACAAACAAGCTTCAGGCCAGGTTGGGCCAGTGCTCTATGCCAGCCCCTGCTTTCAAGGGCTGTGTGCTTAACTACTATGCCAAACTGCATTTTGGGAGTAGTGATGAACCAAAAAATTAATTGGACTGCTTTATTTTGTTACGGTTATGATCCATTTAATTGAAAACATCAATCAAGATTAATTTCTATAGTAATTTAGTCTCTGTTAAATTTAAATTAGTAAACTACCTGAGTCATATAGTTACCAGTTGAAATTTACTTTTTACAATTCAAACTCGGAAAACAAGAACCTGTAGGTAAAAAGCTCCAATTATAGAGTAGTAACAAAGCTCGAATGAATAAAAGTACTTTATAAGGTCAATCAGAACTTCAAGATTTCCCCTAGCAAAAGTTGTAGGCTGAGCTGTTTAGCAAATTTCAGAGAGTAGGCTAGAATAAAACTGTATATGGAGCATGCTGGGTTTTTTTTCACATTGAACACAAGATGTCTTGCCAGGGGAGCTATCAAAGACCCATATATGTTCTTTATCTTTCAGCATAATATCTTCAGTAATAAGGATGATTTCAGTTTTCAAATGATCATTTGAAAGATGATGCAAGCAAATGCACTTTGATTTCTTTTTTTAAGAAAAGATGGATTTCTACATATTTCTGCCCAATTTTTCTTGTAAGCTCTTTTATAAGTTTCACAGGAGCTCAGTCTGTGATCTTGAATAATTTATTTGGGTATAATGCTAACAACCTTATGTAAGGCTCCTTTTAGCTTACTATTGGTTATTATAAAGTAGGGCTCATAATCAGCTGGTATAAACCAGCTACTCTAATTGGTTGGTTTCCTGCCTTACCAGTTGCTAAATATTTTAAATATCACCCTTGTTGCATATCTACCAACATTTATCTAATAGATATTGAATCCAGTAACTACATATTGTCTCCTTCTGCAGATCCCTAAATGTTCTGACACTCTCTGCAACTAAATGTCCTGGCCCATAATAACTTAAAACTGAAACCTTTTTCAGTGATTTCCCAATTACTCAATTTGATCTGGATCATA
>NW_007727135.1:858190-861308 GCF_000696425.1 Galeopterus variegatus | reverse complement strand
TTACAATAAGTTGAAACAGTGTAGGTAAGTATATAAAACTGATAGGAAAAAAAAATCTTGCTCAGCCTAGGCTACAGCCAATGCTGAAATTCACAAAAATGTTAATAATCTCTCTTGGAGGCTCAGACAGTTGTTTTTGTAGATTTCCATGGAAACATACTGGCAAAAGGGGGTTAAGAGGCTATAAAATAATCACCTAAGAAAGAAGCTCTAAAAACCTCATCATGATTTTGAATGATTACTTAAAAGCTCCTAACCCTATCCTTTTTTTTTTTTTTCTTGATCTGAAGTCTATTCCCATGGAAACAGGAATGGGGATGGCAGTTTTAAGTTTTTAGATTTCTGCTGAATTTTAGATGAGGCTCTGATTGAGCCGTGAGAAGAGTCATTTTCCTAGATAGTTGATAGATATGGTAACCAACAGACACAAAGAAGTCTATGAAAAAATGAAGGAAAATGTTTTGACTGTACCTTTTCTACTTGTGGGTGGATGCCAGAAGATTAACAGATTGATGAACTGCTATCAGCAGAGTTTCAATAAATATCAGGCAGAAACATTTCCTACTGTTTTGGTGACTTCTTTAAAAATATTAAAGGATAGCATCACAATTATTAAAACACAGTTTAACTCACAACACTGATGGTGAACTCAGTATTTTAAGTAGGCTGGTCTACTATTAATGTAAACATATGCCTACATTTTATATCAACATTTTTAGTTCATCTGTTATGGGTGTAGATCATTGTAAGTATTTGAATATCATATTGAACCACAATAAAAAAGGTTTGCGTTGGCAAAGTTTTTATACTGTGGATCTAAGTATTAAGTTGAAATTATAAGTATTTCAGAGTTAGTAGTTTAAAAATAACAGGCTTTACATGTATCTTAGTCTGGGTTCTTCCAGATGCAGAGGCCATCCCTGAATAAGGATTTGAGTGAAAATATTCGGGAGGTGAAGGACTTATCAGTACAGGAGTCTGGAATTAAGACAGGGAAACCAGTAAAGCCAGCTGCCATTGTGAGTGAGTGGAGCCTCCTTCCACTGGAGAGACTCTGGCAGCCAAAATAGAACACACTGCTCTGAGTTACCCTACTCAAGGGTTAGGGGAGCTGAAGCCCTTACATCAACTCCTGTTGGTCATTGGTTGAGAGCGGCTGAGAGAAGGGCGCATATATCACCATACATGTCCTACCTGCTGAGGGTGGCAGAACACACTTTGGTGGCAAGAGAAAGCCACCGGGCAAAAAAAGGTGGGTGGAAGTCAGCTGGTACAGGACTATGGTAGCGTGTTCCAAGGAAAACTTCCAAACTAAAATAAGATCTACTGCAAAAGTGCTATATGTCTGTTTTGCAAACTGGTGTATATGTATATTTGCATTTACATGCATGTGTGTGTGTATGTGTTGTATACCATTTTATAGAAGGAAAATAAAGTTTCCAAAGAAAGTGGAAACTGCATACTCTTACTAAGCATTAGACCTCTTTACACCTCCCCTAACTTTACACTTAGGGTAGGATATTCTACATTCAGCAGCCATCACTATTATATTTATCAGATATAGCCGTGCTTTACTGGTTATAGTTAATGACACAATGCAGCAACTTAATACTCAAAACTCATCACCACATCCAACACTTCTCTTGATATCGAAGGGCAAAGGAGAGAACCTTTATATTTTCTTAGAATTTTTACTATAGGCAAAAAATAAATGAGGGGCCGTTTAAATACTGCACTAAAAGCAAGAAAAGGAGAATTTGGTGACAGGGCTGTTACTCAGCTCACCTGAATATGTCTAATGGATTCATAACGACAGTAGTAATACACTGCTCGTGAATGGCTAGTACATTCTTCATTCCCATAAAGGAAGATCACATTGAACATTTTTAAAAAATGACTCTGAAGGTCCACCTTCATAAAAAGAATGCCTGCATTTATACACACTCTTAGTACTTGTTTCAAAGAGCACCATTTCAATGGAAAATGCAGGCTTTTTTGAGTTCTTTTTCTTGTTTCCTTTTTTAATATACAAAATGGTGCAGAGCACATACATAAGAAATGAGAAAGAGTGGTGGAATTGGGGACCGTGGTCTGGTAAAATCACAGGCTCTTCAGTTTTTTCTGAGTTCCCACAACTCTGTATTTTATTTCCCTGGTATTTAAGCCTATATCAGTTAATATCATTTTTGGATATTTTACCTAAATTATTTGTTTTCTTAAAAAAATAAGCAAGAATAAAAGAAATTCTGTAATTATCTTAAATTCCAGTGACTGATCAACAAAATTGGTTGAGTGCTTATATGGGTTTGGTTGGCTTCAGTTTCAGTTTTCCCATGCCAAATTCACCACATTTTTCACAGTAAGGTGCTGCAAAGAAAGTGTTTCAAATCGCTGACCTTATTGTGTAAATGGTAATAGTCTCATTAATAGAAGAATAACTTGATTTCCTCTCCTTATGCTATAGGAGATTTCATTTATCTTATGCAAGTGTCATTTTGCTATTCTCTGAAGAAATGTTCATGTGAACTGTTTTTATATGTTTCTCAATACCTTACCTTTATGATATTTAGTATCTTGATGGGAGTTGTTTCAACTCTAATTGACTGTAGGTTCAGATAAATGAAATTTACTGGTAGTTTATATTTTCTCTCAGATTATATGAGGGTACTTCAGAAAGTTCGTGGACAGATTTATATTCTCTTTTAATTCTATTTTTCTACAAAATTTTTGAAGTACCTTCACAGAAGACTTGCAAAATGATTTGAAAAGATATTTTAGTCTACAACCTAAGGCACCCTAAAGGTACCTGATCTTGTGTGAAAAGATAATATGTTCTATAGTCTTTTCACATTACAAATTTTCATGCATATGGTTTCATGTAGTTGCAGTAACTCTTAGCTAGATCCTGTGTAGATACTAATGGTAGATTTTAAAAAATACATATTATCTAATCCAATTATATCTTTAGGTCTTATAGCTTTTGTTCATCTACGTATATAAATATAATTGGTCTATTTCAGAGGTTGAAAAAGCAAAATATTTTTTAAGGCCCAATACTTAAATGTCACAGGATCCTATACTGTTGGCAAGATCTTGAAAAGCAAGTTAACCAAACCTC
>NW_007727135.1:815019-857448 GCF_000696425.1 Galeopterus variegatus | reverse complement strand
ATTTTCCACTCCCATTCTCCTCCTGTCCAGTTTATTTTCCTTTCATTGATCCTTTTCCTGTGCCTCGTGATCTATCAGCAGCTGCTTATCTTCACATCCCTCTGCAGCCAACTTAGATTCGTGCCCCCTCATTACAATCACATGCTTACAAAAATCTTCAACTTTCTTGCTTCTCAAAGTCATGCTGCCAGGAAGCAATCCCCAAAATCTTGAAATTTCTCAGTGCCACGTTCTAGAAGTCATTTAAATCTACCTATTTTTTCTAGATCATCTTGTTAGAATATCAAATTCCATCTCTAAGTCTGTTTTATGAATCTAGCCTCATTGCTGTCCTTGATATTGCCACATTGATATTGCCACATTGAAATCTCAGGGGCATCTCAACTTTAACACACTCAGAATGGACCTCTTTTTCTTCTCTCCTAAATCTTCTCTGCCTTCAATTTTACCCGGTTAA
The DNA here is from genome assembly GCF_000696425.1 of Galeopterus variegatus. Taxonomy (NCBI): domain Eukaryota; kingdom Metazoa; phylum Chordata; class Mammalia; order Dermoptera; family Cynocephalidae; genus Galeopterus; species Galeopterus variegatus. Next base: position 856,991 of record NW_007727135.1, on the reverse strand, counting down.
ATAATTTGTATCACTATCCACCCTATTGTCCCTTTCAGGAATTTAGGATTTATCCTTAAATGTCACAACCCCTTAGACTACCCACTTCTAATACAAGAGCAAATGTTTTGATTCAATGACAAAAAAACATCTGGATAGCATCCTCTTCTTTTTAAACTCCACAACCATCACCTTAATCCAAGCCCTCAAACTTCACCTTAAATAATGGGAGTAGCTTCCAATTTGATGTACCTACTTTTTAATACAAAGAACGAGTTCTGTCATTCTGATGCATACAATTTTTCAGTGGCTTCACTAAAGGAAAATACAAGATTCTTAGCTTACAGAGCTCCTAATAACTTTCCCAGTCATCTCTCTCCCCTCACTGATTTTCTTCCCACTTCCTTGATCAGTCAAGTCAATCAATGGGTGCCTTCCCCTGGAGTGTTCATCCCCCAGTTATATCTCCTGAACTCCTCCCTTGCCTCCTCCCTATTTCCTTCTGTTCCAATAGAAGTACAAATGCAAGATGAGATTTGAGATAAAAAAGAGGAAAAAAGTTGATTTTATCACAGATTTTGGCAAAATTAAATAAAAGTATTTGCCTGCAATTATTATAAATAATTGCCAGCAACTGACTTTAGTAGCTATCTTAAACCTTGAGCTCTGTTGAAGGCATAGTTTTCCATATTATAGGAATTGTCCAGCTGTCTAAACTCTACAAGCTGATAAATTTCATGATTAGAGGATGTGTTGCTATGCTACACAGAGCTGAAAGAGAATTAGACTGACCATGTGCAATTTCTATTCCAGTATGAATGGTATTTGATAATTATGGTGGCTTAGGACAAATCTCCATTCAGTTTGTCTGTATCACTAGGAGGAGTGTTTATAATATTGATTGTTCATAAAATGAAGGTAGAAAGCTCTGCCCACAGGACAAGCAAAGACCAGCAAATAGAATTTCCAGAAAACCAGCAAACAATTTTGGACATATAAAACCTTGATATAGATGATCTGTTTATAGATTCAATGATACAAAATATTGTTCTGCAGAAGGAGGGAACTATCTACAAAAAAGTTCTGGTTTGCATTATATGGCAAAAAGTGATTTTAATTAATCATAGAACAGTGATTTAAGCGAGTGGTGGTTTAGCGGTGATTTAAGTAGTTCAGCGAATAAAGGCTTACTATGCTATGCTATTTGCAACGGGATACACGCACATATGTATATCTGCATAGTGGAATGAGTATATATTATGTATTTATATATTAGTATTATATATAAATATAACAATATGTGTATTGTGTGCAAAGTTTTTATACTGTGGATCTAAGTATTAAGTTGAAATTATAAGTATTTCAGAGTTAGTAGTTTAAAAATATATATATTTTTAATATATATATTAATATATATATAATTGTGTATATATGTAATATTTGTAATATTTATATACAAGGGGTCTTCAAAAGGTTAGTGGAATTATTCATATTATCTTTTAATTCAATTTTTCTAAGAACTTTTATGAAGTACCCTTGTGTGTGTGTGTGTGTGTGTGTGTGTGTGTGTTTGCTCCACTGTGGCGTGTGGATAAATGGTAAATATACTCCCCATCATATTTCTTTAATCTTCCTTTGTAAGTTTAATCATCTATTAGAATTATCGCATGATTGGTGTTGATAAACACGGTACTACAAAAGTGACTACTTCTCAAGGATATCTCCAACTTTCTGTTATGATACTTTTCTCAAAATGATCAAAAGGATTCTTCTGCCTCACACCACTGCTGTAGCAGTCAGAGGTTTATGTCTACTATTTCCAAATCATAGGCTGCCAGAAACTAAACAAATCAATGGATCTGCTCTGACCTGGTTGCATCAAAGGAATTTGTGAACAGAAACTTTGTTGGCATCATCTTCACACCATCATCACTCTTAAGTAATGGTCATAGTGCAAGGGTCCTCTGAAGTAGACAATAAAAATCGTCCCAGCTTGCGAGAGAACTTAATATTTACAACTGAACACCACATTCAGCAACAGGAGTCAGTAATTCTAGGTCACACATGGGGTGATTTTCATCTAGATTAATGAAGCTATTATGTAAACAATGATGAATTTGAGTACGGTTTTATTTGTACTGATACCCCCCTCCTTTTTAACTGCAGGAGCAAATTTGTGCAATATGGAAATGGACTGTAGTTGATTTGGATAAAAATGTTAGCTCAATGACATTCCAAAGCTGGGTGGGAAGGGATTACGCTAGCATGTCCTTCCTGATCACGTTCCACCTTGAATTAACTGTTAATAGCAGAGATATTTTTAAACTGTTTTCTAGAACCAAATATGTAAAATTAAGACAAAAATTGTAAATTCTCAAGCGAAGAAAGAAAGTATTCTTTGCATCTAGATTCAGCCACAGGAATACCTACAAATGAGTATTAATATGCCTATATTGTGAGGAAGCACACAGACAGCATTTAAATAATTTAGATAATTGGTTTCATTCCAAAGCCAGTAAAGGAAGACAGAGCTGGAATCTGAACCTTCCAGCTCCAAAGTCTACTGACTTCTCAGGCCATTACTCTTCTTTCTCCAAAAGATCATATTGTCTGAGTGAGAGACAGTTGCCACGGTAATAAAACATATGGTAATTTAGTCAAAGGGTTATTTCTCCTGATTTGTTTCTTCTGAGTTCGTGAGGCTACCTTGTCGCACTGATGGGAATCGAGCTTTGCTCAAGAGGTATTCTTGCCTCTCGAAACCCTATTGATGACCTTGTCATTTTCTTCTTATTTATTATTGCTCCATATGACATTTTATGTCACTCACTTTTACACTCAGATTTGAAAAATAAACTGTGTAAAACTTTCTTTAAAAAAAGAAAAATCCTTTGAATTTACACACAAAAAAAATCTCATACGTGATATTGCATAAAAATCTTAATTTTGTCATTACCACTCTTCACGAGATGATTACCATAGAATCTATACTTCTTTAAGCCCGTTAAAACAATAAGTTGTACTGTATATGCTACATAAATGGCTTAATTAATTTTTCTCAGTAAGCAATAGATATCAAGACTTTTTCTGAACATTTCTAAATGCTACTGCAGTTCCTAAGAAACCACCATTCTGGTGCCTGTCCCTTACAATTTATGTATGATTTGGCACAGTATGATTAGAAAAGAATGGGCACCTCTGAGGTGGTAGAATCATGAGACCAGTTTGTCTCAGAGGAATAAGCAATCAGTGAGGGTCCTTTATCTCAAAACTAAAAAGCTGGGGGGTCTGTACAATGAACCTTGCGGCTGAAATTTTATCTAGAGTTTCGATCCACTTACAAATTTAATCTAACCTCTGTGAACTGAAATGTCTCATTATCTGTTAGAAAATAATTAGAAGCTGTAAGCAGAAGTCTGCATACATTGAGTTCCTTGGGAGTCCCTAAGCTCATTGAACTGAGGAGTTTGACGAGTACTGATCAGCTGATATTGGACCAGCAACTAATAATAGCAGGAAATGCTGCTTAGCTAGGTGAGAAAGTTAACTTGGGGAAAATGAAAATGAAACTTTTGGGATTTATGCTTGGAAATCAATATCTCTTTCATTTGTTTCCTGGTAAGAAAATAGCCAAGGGAACCAGCCATTTTTTTTTTCTTTTTCTTTTTTGTTTTTGATGATTTATAATTAAGATCTAAGAGCCCATTTGATTTCAGCTATATTCACTATAATTTCCTTATATCCCCACGAAGAAATTTTAGTGAATCAGGAATATGTTTGGTATAATACTTATAAATAATAGGTAAATGTGACCAGTAAATTAAAAATCGTCAGCTCTAGCAAGCATATGTAAAATTAACTATAGGAAACGTGTAAGCTTTTTTGGGAGATTTGCAAACACAAGGGGTTTGAGTGTAAAGTCAGAAAGAAAAGGATTGTCCTGTTGTGATTAAAGCAATGAGATAAGTTCCTTTAAAATAATTTCATTTCAAAATGTGGAACACTCATTCACATAATTAACATGTTACTATACTCTTGCTAAAGAAAAAGTTTTCTTTTTTGTTTTGGCAGAGATATGCTTCAAAACACAATATTCTCTAGTTTTTTGTTTAATGTCGACTGAAAAAGAGAATAAATTTCAACTTACATTACTCTCTTCTCTTTTATTTTCTACTAAGTTTATAATTTGTATACTAGGATATTATAGCTAATAACTAATTAAGGTATGTGTTATTTTTGCATCGCTAACAATGGTTGTAAATATCTTTTGGTTAATAGCTATTTCATCTTTGTAACCTCGGCAATACCCATTTACATAGTAAGTTCTCAGTAAAGATTTGCTTTTAGTTTTGATGGATAGGTAAAATATGTTTACTTCATTTATTTTTTAATAGATTTTTATGTGCAAAATCCTGTGCTATCCATGTACGCTAAGAATTATAAATGTAACTAGAGTGACATAGCCTTAACCTTAGAGAGGTTAAAGTTTGGCGCACTGAATTCATAACAATATAGAACATTTCATCAAGTGGAACAGAGAAAGTACGATAGGAAATTAGAAGAGGAAAATATTATAATTAATGGTAAATATAGGGATCTTTTGTATTTTTCACTAATGAAGAAATACCAGTTATTTGGCCTTCCAATTTACTTGGTCACATTTGTCTAAGTTATTTACTCCCACGTTCATGCTGTATCTAGTACAATACTTGACTTTTCTCTTTTGCTGAAAAGAATATATTGCTAAAAAGTTTGGGTTTTATGTTAAAATGCATGCATTTTAGGAAATAAATTGACCCCTTGCTTCAATTTATTTTTTCGATCCTTATTTTATTTTTGCCATAGACGTACATCTTTTCCCATCTTTTGTTTGTATGTGTTCTATTCTCTGCTTAAAGTGAGGTGAGAATAAGTGAACATACAAATATTTTTCTGTGACATTTAACACTTGCTCCCTGAAAGTATGATATTAAAGTTTAAATATAGTTCTTGGATATAAGTGCATAATTCCTTATTTTAAGCCTTACAATTTCTTGCATTAAATATGTTTCTTTAAAAAATGTTTCTTTTATTTAAAAGCAAAACATTGTTAATTTCCCTATTAATTAATTATTACTTGTGGGGGTTATTTATTAAGAATTTCTGGCTGTAAATTCTCCCCCAAAGAATGCCATGAATTCTCTTATTTTGTTGGATTAATAGGTATGAACATATATTGAAAATATTCTGGTTTTTTTGCTTGTATTTCTCTCATATAATGACAATAGCAATATTTTTAGCTTATCTTTTTATTATTGAGATCTATAAATAATATCAACAATTTCATTAGAGATAAATCAGTTCTTCATCTTGATGATCCAATTGCCATTGAAAGTAGCTGCCTACAGAGAAAAGTAGTGCCATGTCAAAACATCATTCATTTATTTCTCTTCAATTTGGTTATCTTTTCTTATAATATCTACATATATCTTTAGCAATTTTTTTTGTACAGTAAATTCATAGGCATGTGTAATTGTTAAGGAAATAACATTCCTATTTCTCTTCAATTTGGTTATCTTTTCTTATAATATCTACATATATCTTTAGCAATTTTTTTTTGTACAGTAAATTCATAGGCATGTGTAATTGTTAAGGAAATAACATTCCTGTCTACAAATGGAAATTGAAATATTTATAAACAATTTGGATACAATTCTGCTATTTTACTTATAAACAATTTTGGATATAAAACTAAAAATGGAGTAAAAAACTTTCCTTAATGAGGCGTGAAGTCTTCCACTGCTTCTGAAGTAAACAATTGTTATTATAGATTATCATTCCTTTACTTAATGCTTTATCTATTGTCCATAGAAATTTGCCACCATCTGTGTCAAAAATGTAATTAATTTAATTGACAAACTTCTAGGTGACTTCAGTAAGATTTTTTTAAGAGGGCAGTTCTATTTTCCCATTTTAATATTTTAATGAGAAGTTTACAAATACTAATTAGGAGAACTCTTATATAGAAGAAATACTTAGTTTAGAAATACTTAGTATAGAAGATAGTGGTCTAAATTCTGCTTCTGCTACCTACAAATTGGGAGCCAAGTGGGAAGCCCAGTTAATCTCTCTGGTTTTGAAAAGCAAAATAATAAGAAGTAAATGATCAAGGGTTAAGATGCTAAAAGTGATTTTTTAATTATCTATTATGTGTTATGTAAATATAAAATATTGTTTTTTATAACTGTCAGATTCTAACAAATAACAAATTAATAGCTATTAGTATGAAAATATCTATTATCTGTTAAATTACATGTGAAGTAATTCAGGATATTATGGAAAAATAGCCTCTATTCATTTTCCATCTTTTGAGTCAGGAGTTCTTTTCAGGATGACACACTTTGGAACTGGAAATAAACTGGGATTGATAGACACAGTTCCAATGTTTGTAATCTCTCTTAGGAGTAAATTAATTCTAGGATGTCTGCCAAGATTTTGGTTGACTTCAGGAGATTAGGATAACAGCAGGGCATATGTTGCAATGGGGTAAGAACTCTCATATTTTCCTAAATTGTGGTCTGATTGAAATTACTGTTAAGTTTGAAGAGACCCTCATGTTTGAGTATTTTTCCATGGTCTTTCCATAGGTTTAGCAGTTCACCATTTCCTAGAATGAGTGCATGTGATGTACAGAACTTTCCTTCAGTGAACCTAATATTTATCTCATTACAAGGCTCATGCACTACTGCCCATTTCTGATCAATAAATTATATTCTCCCTTTTAGATTTAAATTTTGCTGAGTGTGAACTTCTTAAAACAATATCAGAGAAACAAAAAAAGCAGTATTTTGTGAAATCTATTAACTATGATCAAGTGTGTTGAATAAGTTTTCCTCCATTCATCGTGGTGATAAAACAACAAAGGCCATCCAGCTTTAAAATATATGTTGGCAGAAAGACTTGCATAATTAATGCAAACTTTTCACAGTAGGAAAATGAAAGCCTATATTTCTTCCCATTTTTTAGGAATTTTCTCTACATGTCTCTTGAGAATTAGTAATTCAAATAGATACAGTGATCCTTCAATTTCTAAAGGGTAACTATATGCCAAATTATTGTTATGTGAATAGTAAATGAAAGTTTGAAGATATCTCTGTTAGTAATGTGAGGTATTATTTTCATTGCCTTAAATTAAATGCATTCAAAACGAGGCAATGTCAGTTCAAGGTTACCAGTCAGCCAATCAAGACTTGATGAAAGACAATTCTGATATTTAAGTCAGCCTAACAATCTGTTTAAAAATATGTATTGGCCAGCTAAGACGTTTTTGAAGCATTTTGAACCTATGTTATCTAACTATTGTTTTGATGATGAGATATTACATTACAAGGCCTCTTTGTGTTATGAGGTTGGTAAGACAATATGAACATTGGCATACACCTAAATTATTTGACTTACAAATCAGCATTAAAGCATAAAGAATCCAGGGACAGGGGCCTTGGATGATTTCTAAGTGATATTTATCATTTGGGTTTTTCCTTCTCAAGTACTTAAATTTAGGAACAGGTCAGTGTTTGATAGGGAATTGTGGCATAATGTCAAGGTAAAATTTACCTGTAAGTAAGAACTAAATCAGTTTCACAATTTAAAGAAACATGAAACAAACAAAAAAAATTAGGTAGAAGCTCAATTCAGATCTGAAGAAATCTCATGACTTACTATGTTCATATAAGCTGAGTTTCCAATCATGGTGCTTTCTCTCACAGTGTTGATTACTAGGATAACACCTTACAGACAATCATAATATATTTACATTTTATCCTGATAACTGACATTTTATCATATAAGCTGAGTTTCCAATCATGGTGCTTTCTCTCACAGTGTTGATTACTAGGATAACATCTTACAGACAATAATAATATATTTACATTTTATCCTGATAACTGACATTTTTAATTTCCCATTGCAACGTTAGTTGGCCTAAATATTAGACTACAAGACTTGATCCGCAGTATGTCAAGGAAACAACATAAGATGGTATAAACTAATGGCTAGTTTGAGAGAGTGGAATTTCTTTATAAATATGGGATTCTGTAATACTTCAATCAAAAAAATAAATGAAATATGCCCAGTTGAACTATCAATGGAAATCTTGTGGAACCCAAATAGCAGGAATACAGTTCTGCCTCAGGAGTGACCTGGAACTAGGAAATTAAAGGCTAAAGGATCAGCAGAGACCTCTATCACTTCAGTTTCTGCTAGCTTGTGTGAAGTGCCCCACAAACCCCTAGTTCAGGGAGCAGAGTTTAGGAAAGAGATTCTCATTGCCCTGTCTTAGGATTGTGCCTATCCCTGGGTCAAATAAAGAAGACACAGTTCTGTTGTTCAAAATGGCTACTGATGGTCCAGATATTTATTATGAATATAGGGCGAAGACAAAGATTCCTGAAAAGCAGGGGGTTGGGGGAGAATTAGAGAGGCATCCCGATGGGTGACTGCTAAGAACAGTTAATACTTTCAGTCCAACCAAAGAGACCAGAAGACATTTTTACTTCAAACTGCATAGCCTCATTTTTCTCTTGTCCTCTGTTTCTTTTTTGGTTTTTTGGGGGGGAGGGTGCAGCAGGGAGGGGTGACAAAGGATATTTATTCATGTTTGATCCCTTGATACAACCATATGTGTGAAAATATATCATTTAAAGTCAGGAAAATAATAATCGGGTTGGTGTGACCTCCCTTCCTCCCCTTTGTCACAGCATCCCCAACTGGCCCCCCTCCCAGATGCTTCCTTCGAAATCTTGGAGTGGGAGAGGCAGTGCTCACTTCTAGGCAGCTTCTGCCTGTGCTGCCAAATCTGTCACTTTCCGATCAGCCAGGAACGCAGCTCTCTCCCTCCAGAAAGCTGCCAGGTCTTCTGAACTGAGGTCCTTCAGCATGCTTGTGCCCAGAGAACGGGCAGGGCCGGTGATGGAGCAGACAACAGAGGACAGGGGTACACCCTGCAGGGCAAACGCGTCATCCTGAGCTTCAACAAGGGTGATGTCATCCACATGCTTCAAGATCACCAGGCCTGCCACCTCTTTCCCTGTCTGCCAGGTCCCCTGTTAGATCCAAGCAGCTGCTTTTTAGCAAGCAGGCAACAGAGGGCTGTCCGATCTTGATTTCAAATGTCCTGTCAGGCTTCACACAAAAATCTTGGTAGGCAGAGGAACAGCTTCATTGATGCCCTTTGTCTTCTTGTGGAACTCCTTGCAGAAGTGGTGGATGGGAACAGCTCACTGACTCAGGATGGGACCTGGCAGGGGCCCGGACTTAGCCTGACCAAGCCACACGATGGTCCTGATTACGCCAAGGGCCTCGAGCTTTCTGAGGGCCTGCATGGCCTGGCTGAGGGCTGAGCTTCCACATAATGCACAGCTCCACGGCAGCAGCTAGAGTGACGCTCCTGGCTGCCAACCTGGGCCAGCGCCTTTTATTCTCTTAACCATCTTCTGTAGTGGAAACTTTTAATGAGGTTTTTTCCCTTTTTTTTTTTTTTTTTTTTTGATCAGAGTAGTATATATAGATAGATAGAAATAGATATTATATAATATATAGATATAAATACACATACACCCAATATACATGAAGTGTGTAATACTATAAGGCTTATAATAAAAAATATAGCCTCTTGCCCTGTGGATTCCCCCCCCCGCCCCGCCCCGCAAGAAGTGCTTTCTAGAGATAACTTTTAGCTATTTCTCTTGGTATTTACCCCCACATTTCTAAAAATATGCTTCTATCGCTGTTACTTGATCTACTGACTTTCTGATATAGGAAATGAATGTTTAGCTTTCTCAGATCTTTTCCTGAACTTTCTTTTTTTGCACTCATATTCTCTGTGTAATATTTGTATCATACTTCCAAAGTATACTGACTCTTTTTTTAGTACAATACTATGTAGGTATTGTTCAATGCTGATTGTTTTATTAAGATCATTTTTCTAAGTGTTTTATATTCCTTCATCTAATTCTTCTAACACATATGTGCAGAATTGTCTTTATTCCAACCTCAGATGCTTCAGGAAATTCTTCCAACACATATGTGCAGAATTGTCTTTATTCCAACCTCAGATGCTTCAGGAAATCCATCAGTTACTCTCTCCTTTTCTCTCTTATCTGGGGTAAATCCTTCCTTAAGAACTTCACCCTCATGCTGCAGTCTGGATGTGTAGTGTCTTGGTCAAAGGCCCAGCTATAATTCTGGTCCTCTGTTCCTCATCATCCAGAATCTCTCTTTGCCTCTAAGCTGAGTTGGATCCTTTAGCTTCTGACATCATATCAACCTCTTTCCCGGTTCAGTATTTAATTTTAGTGAGAGCACATCTTTAGTAGTAGTCTGAGTCCAGCCAGGAGAGAGAAACCACATTGTGAGTTGAACAGGGGAAATTTAACATTCACTATGGCAAAAGAGTAACTGTAAAATAAAAAGAAACTCGAAAATGATGCCCTAGGGGTGAGGGAGAGTACCGCAGGGAGGATAAACTTGAGGGGGTTCAGACTTTTGTTTGAGATATGGCTTGGCCACCGGGTAGCAGAAAAGTTTGCTGGTTTAGACAGGCTGGAACTGTCTGGTGTCATTGGGCAAACAGTCAGTGTCCTCTGGAGCATAGTCTGGGGAGCAAGTGATTAGCAACCGATGGTGTGGATGTCGAGGGAATCCAGATGTACCAGGACGGGGCTTTGCCGGTAGAGTCCAAGCAGGCCACTGAGTGATCCAAGCAGGCCACTGAGTGCAGGCTGCATGAGGGCTAGCTGAGAGTCTTGGCACCTCCATAGTCAGGAAGCCTGCAGAGTAGGCAGGCCTTGCAGTACTGGTTTTCATGTTAAAAGTTTCTCATCTGAGCCTTCACCGAAATAAACTTACAAATTTTACCTCACCAGGACTGGACCGCGTGGGGTCTCTTAGGCGACAGACTACCTCACAGAGGTTTGCATTGGTTCCCTCGCTCTGTTGGTTGTTTCGTTTTAGGTCTTTTTTCCCTTCCCTATATTTGTTTTGGGTTTTCCTTTGTTTCAGGGAAGAGTGGCCACCCCCCTCCCCCCCATCTGCCCCTGTTGCCTGTGGGACTTGGGGCCACCTCCCCTCATTCTAGGGGCAGCAGAGTCCCAACTTCTGCTCAGGTGACCTGTTCCTGGGGACTGGCCGTGGCCTGCCCAGAGGAGCCTCATGAAGCCGCAGGCTGGGAGACGTGGGCCCCGGGGCCCAGCTGCCTGCTGCCATGGGCCTGGGGGACCTGGGACCCATGTCCATCAGCAACTCCAGGGCCTGGAGCCAGAGAGTAGGCCTGTATCCTAGCACTGATGGATGGATTGACTTGGGCCACCTCTTTTCTCTGCTTTAGTATGTTTGAAATCTAAATAAAACTACTTTATGAGAAAAAAAAAAAAAGAAAGACCAACCAGGTACGGAGCCTGTGGCTTTACCAAATTTTCTCTCACCCACACTGCCCCTTACCCACACCCAGCAGATGCTCATCCTGCCTCCCAACCTGTACCAGAAATTGCAGGAAGCCTCTTTCCCTTGCAATGGCCCTGTAGAGCCCTCTACTTAAAAGCTTAATATCATGTTCGCTTGAAGAAGATATGTTTAAAGGAATTCATTTATTTATCACAGAGGGTGCATTGAAGGGTGTATTTGTAGCTGAGAGGCAATGAGTTGATAATTGACATAATCTTATACCAATAGCTTCCTGAGAGAGGGTATGTGGTAATGGTGCTTTTCTTTTCTGTTCTTTCTTCCTTTCTCTTTGGAAATTGTCATATTTGAAAACATTTTTTCTGCCTCTGCATTTGATTGATAGTTTGCCTGAGTATGAAGCTTAATTGATAGTTCTTTTCCTTCAATGTTTTACAAACATTTCTCCAGTTTTTCTAGTTTCCAGTATTACTGTTATGAATTCCAATGTCATTCTGATTCCAGATCCTTTTTTTCCCCTTGACAATATTTTAGAATCTTTTCTCTTTTCTGCCGCTCTCAAAATTGCCAACTGATGACCCTTGGAATTTTTTTTTTTCCTTTTGTTGTGCTGAACTCTTGAGGGACCCTTTGAATCTGGAAACTTAAATCCTTCCCCCATGTGGGTTTTTCTCCCATGGCATCTTTGATATTATTTATGTCATTTTTTTTTTCTGTTTATTTTTTTTTCCTGGAATTCTTATCAATTAGTTGCTGGACCTTCTGGGTTAATCCTCTGATTTTCTAATCTGCTTTTGCAGATTTTCCAGGTTTATAATTTGTTCTACTTTTCTGAGAATTTTCTTGACTTTTCTAAGTAGTATTTTATAAAATGTCATGTATTATACTTTTAATTTTCAAAAAACATTTTGTCATCTTTTAAAAAAAAAAAACAATGATTCTTAGTTAACGAATGCAATATTTTTCTCATCTGTTTTATGATGCTGTACTTTTAAATGTTATCTTCTATTCCTTGAATTATCTCTTCCCTCTGGGTTCTTTTCTTACTGTTTGTTTGAATGAGCTCTGTTTATAGAACTAAAGGTTTTCCACAAATATCTGGTGATTTGACCTTTATGNTTGCAGGAAGCCTCTTTCCCTTGCAATGGCCCTGTAGAGCCCTCTACTTAAAAGCTTAATATGTTCACTTGAAGAAGATATGTTTAAAGGAATTCATTTATTTATCACAGAGGGTGCATTGAAGGGTGTATTTGTAGCTGAGAGGCAATGAGTTGATAATTGACATAATCTTATACCAATAGCTTCCTGAGAGAGGGTATGTGGTAATGGTGCTTTTCTTTTCTGTTCTTTCTTCCTTTCTCTTTGGAAATTGTCATATTTGAAAACATTTTTTCTGCCTCTGCATTTGATTGATAGTTTGCCTGAGTATGAAGCTTAATTGATAGTTCTTTTCCTTCAATGTTTTACAAACATTTCTCCAGTTTTTCTAGTTTCCAGTATTACTGTTATGAATTCCAATGTCATTCTGATTCCAGATGCTTTTTTTCCCCTTGACAATATTTTAGAATCTTTTCTCTTTTCTGCCGCTCTCAAAATTGCCAACTGATGACCCTTGGAATTTTTTTTTTTCCTTTTGTTGTGCTGAACTCTTGAGCGACCCTTTGAATCTGGAAACTTAAATCCTTCCCCCATGTGGGTTTTTCTCCCATGGCATCTTTGATATTATTTATGTCATTTTTTTTTCTGTTTATTTTTTTTTCCTGTAATTCTTATCAATTAGTTGCTGGACCTTCTGGGTTAATCCTCTGATTTTCTAATCTGCTTTTGCAGATTTTCCAGGTTTATAATTTGTTCTACTTTTCTGAGAATTTTCTTGACTTTTCTAAGTAGTATTTTATAAAATGTCATGTATTATACTTTTAATTTTCAAAAAACATTTTGTCATCTTTTTAAAAAAAAAACACAATGATCCTTAGTTAACGAATGCAATATTTTTCTCATCTGTTTTATGATGCTGTACTTTTAAATGTTATCTTCTGTTCCTTGAATTATCTCTTCCCTCTGGGTTCTTTTCTTACTGTTTGTTTGAATGAGCTCTGTTTATAGAACTAAAGGTTTTCCACAAATATCTGGTGATTTGACCTTTATGGTGTGCAGGTACATGACCATTTGTTTGAGCTAAACACCATGGGACCACTTATATTTTCAAAGAGGAATCTACCAATTGCTGCAAAATTGTACTCATACACCTGGCTGCCAGAATTTTTGGAGATGATTGCAGGTAGTTCAGTTCACTGTGCAGACTTAAAAACAAAACAAACAAAAAAAAAAACAAAGCAAGATCTTTTTATAGTTAGGCTCCTCTCCCCAATCTCCACTGTTCATGGTNGCTTATTGATAGCTAGAAGGCTCCTTAAGCACATGATCTCATCATACACTCGTGGAAACAAAAAGGGCCAGAAGCATCTATATTGAGAATGGTAGTTTGCAATTCTACTTAAGGTAGTCACTGCTGGGAGAAATGTCTAAGAAAATGGCCGCTAAATTGCAACTAAAAGTGAAGTTCTTCTTTGTCTTTCTCCATAGGTTAAAGTTTAAAAATATTGGAGGGAGTTATTTAGAAGTTAACTTTTTGATATAAACGTAAGAGAAGTTTTATAGGAAATGATATGTCCAATCTAAATTTTTTCTCAGAATGGAGGTTGGCAGTAGCACTGTCAACCCTACTATTAAGAGCTCCAGAAATATTTACAGTGCTCATTGTTTTCATAGTCTATAGAGTAATAAAGATTACCAAGGTGAAAGAAGACAGACATTTAACAACTGCATGCCACCTGAGAAGGAATCTAGATGTTAACACACCAAATCTATACAACTTGAGAGTTAGAAAAAAAAAATTATTTATTTCTTGGTTTTGTTTGAGCTAAACACCATGGGACCACTTATATTTTCAAAGAGGAATCTACCAATTGCTGCAAAATTGTACTCATACACCTGGCTGCCAGAATTTTTGGAGATGATTGCAGGTAGTTCAGTTCACTGTGCAGACTTAAAAACAAAACAAAACAAAATAAAAACAAAGCAAGATCTTTTTATAGTTAGGCTCCTCTCCCCAATCTCCACTGTTCATGGTGTCCCCAAATATAGTGCTTTTTTGGCTCCAATTCTCTATTTAAGTATTCTTAGTTTCTTATCAGGATGGGGAGCAGTCACCTCCTACTCTGAATAGGGAGATCAGAAATATTTATTATATCATATAGAGATTTTAATCATCATTCCTGTTTTCAGCCCCATCTTTCAGCTTCACAATCTTTAGTACTAAATGTCTCCAGCTTTTATACCTTCCTGTTTTCTTCTGAATGTAAATTACTTTTACATTATTGGCATCCCTTTTTGTAGGCAAAGGCACTTAGTTTTTTGCTCTCTCAGTTTTGCTACCTCCATTTGTTTTAATTTTTCAGATATTTGTTGACATTTTTTCACTTGCTATTTTCTCCTCTCCCATTCTCTTTGTCTTTTGCATTTGTAGCTTTTTCATGTCATCATTCTCATTTTATTAGGATTTTGGGAGGCAGCAGAGAAAACGCATATATTTACCCTACTGTGGTTAACTGGAAATCCTGCAAGGAATTTAAATTTAAAAATTCTAGTAGAGTTCCTTCTAACCTTTTTTTTTCTATTAGATTTTATGAAAGTAAAACTAAAGAATATGTACCCTCTAATTTCAGCCATGCAATAATCTCATGCTATTGGGGAATGCTTCCCTTATAAGGAACTGCATTAGACATTCTTCAGACAATCAATGTTTGCTTATTGATAGCTAGAAGGCTCCTTAAGCACATGATCTCATCATACACTCGTGGAAACAAGAAGGGCCAGAAGCATCTATATTGAGAATGGTAGTTTGCAATTCTACTTAAGGTATTCACTGCTGGGAGAAATGTCTAAGACAATGGCCGCTAAATTGCAACTAAAAGTGAAGTTCTTCTTTGTCTTTCTCCATAAGTTAAAGTTTAAAAATATTGGAGGGAGTTATTTAGAAGTTACCTTTTTGATATAAACGTAAGAGAAGTTTTATAGGAAATGATATGTCCAATCTAAATTTTTCTCAGAATGGAGGTTGGCAGTAGCACTGTCAACCCTACTATTAAGAGCTCCAGAAATATTTACAGTGCTCATTGTTTTCATAGTCTATAGAGTAATAAAGATTACCAAGGTGAAATAAGACAGACATTTAACAACTGCATGCCACCTGAGAAGGAATCTAGATGTTAACACACCAAATCTATACAACTTGAGAGTTAGAAAAAAAAATTATTTATTTCTTGGCTGATAGCTCAAAGAATATTTCCTTACATAGGGGTGAAGGTAACTGAAATTAGCATGACCAGCCATGTTGTCATGCCAATAATGTTTCCTTTGTAGATTGAAATAAAATGAGCTAAAGCAGGAGTTCTTATTTTTTCAGTTCAGAGATTCCTTTGAAAAATCCACTGAAAGCTATGAATGCTTTGTTCAGAAAAAGTGCATGTAGGGGTACATTCAACAGTGATTTTTATTCCATTTCCAGGTATTTTTTACCCTTCTGAAGTGTGGATACACAGTTAAGAATCACTGGCTTAAAGCCTATAAACCTCAGTGTTATTCTGCTATTATTTTAACCCTAAAGGAAACTTAAGAGGTCAGTATCTGCACTTAGGTTACCCAAAAGACAGTTTTAAGTCATTGGTTTTTCAACAGTGACAATCTGTTAGGACAAATGCCAGGGTCTTTGTGTATTTTACCTTGCTTAATCTCACAACAATCTGTAAAACAGGTTCTGTACAATGAAGAAATTTTAGTTCTGAGAAGGTGGATGAATGGTCCAACATCCCATACCTAGTAAGTAATGGATCAGGATTAAAATCCATGACTAGACTCAAAAATCTCTCCTTTTGCCAAGTTATAATACTCAAATTGTTGAGAACACTTGTGAGAAGTAATAAAACTTGGGCCTTTGAATCTCTGATATGTATCACCATTTTAATTCAAGCTTGGATAACATGGGCAATTTAATAAGTAGTGGGTAACACAAACTGAAAGAAAAGTTAGTCTAGTTTCTCTTTAACTAGAGTGTGGTGTACTTGTATATGTGTGCAAGTTTTTACTTTACTAGAAGAATTTTTAAAAAATAGAATAAGTAAAATTAATCTAATGGCTATACAAGAGAAATAAGTGGGGGTATTTAAATGGTAATATTATTTCAGGTTAAAATGAAAAATAAAATATATTTTTCATTTGTTTGCCGTGTCTTTCCTTCTGAAAGCCTTCTTCTAAAACCTAGAAAAGAATGTCCAACTTCTTCATAGTTAAAAAACATGGAAGATTCATAGGCCTTCAGTTCAGCATGTCCCAAACTGATGTAACCTTCACTCTGAAACCTGACTTTTTTGTGTGTGTCCCTACTGTAATGAATGGTGACACCATCCACTAAGTTACCCAAGTCATGCACAACTTTCCTCTGTTTCTCAGCCTCATGCAACATTGGAAGAACATCTCCTGCCTGATGTCTCCCTGATCTTGTTTTCAGGCTTAATCTTGTTCTGTCCAAGTTTCACATGCCTGCCAGAGAGGTCTTTGGGAAGACAAATAGCTGATGATCTAGATGCAGAGGACTTATCTAGAATTTGTATATAAAGGAGCTTAGAATCATTGACCCTGTTGGAAGGGACATTGGTCAGAAGGAGGACACTGAGAGATGTATGGTCTAAAGCCCTCCACTGCCCTTGCTAGTCAATGCTTCGCAACATAAAGGACTATAGTGAGTCCACCAGCACCCCT
The DNA here is from genome assembly GCF_000696425.1 of Galeopterus variegatus. Taxonomy (NCBI): domain Eukaryota; kingdom Metazoa; phylum Chordata; class Mammalia; order Dermoptera; family Cynocephalidae; genus Galeopterus; species Galeopterus variegatus. Next base: position 839,756 of record NW_007727135.1, on the reverse strand, counting down.
GGTGCCTTACACTGTACCTATAAANAGAGAAATAAGTGGGGGTATTTAAATGGTAATATTATTTCAGGTTAAAATGAAAAATAAAACATATTTTTCATTTGTTTGCCGTGTCTTTCCTTCTGAAAGCCTTCTTCTAAAACCTAGAAAAGAATGTCTAACTTCTTCATAGTTAAAAAATCATGGAAGATTCATAGGCCTTCAGTTCAGCATGTCCCAAACTGATGTAACCTTCACTCTGAAACCTGACTTTTTTGTGTGTGTCCCTACTGTAATGAATGGTGACACCATCTACTAAGTTACCCAAGTCATGCACAACTTTCCTCTGTTTCTCAGCCTCATGCAACATTGGAAGAACATCTCCTGCCTGATGTCTCCCTGATCTTGTTTTCAGGCTTAATCTTGTTCTGTCCAAGTTTCACATGCCTGCCAGAGAGGTCTTTGGGAAGACAAATAGCTGATGATCTAGATGCAGAGGACTTATCTAGAATTTGTATATAAAGGAGCTTAGAATCATTGACCCTGTTGGAAGGGACATTGGTCAGAAGGAGGACACTGAGAGATGTATGGTCTAAAGCCCTCCACTGCCCTTGCTAGTCAATGCTTCGCAACATAAAGGACTATAGTGAGTCCACCAGCACCCCTGGTGCCTTACACTGTACCTATAAACCGGAAGCCACCAAGGACCTTCAGATGACTCCAGCCAAAGTTCCCTCTTATACCCCACAGGCATGCAAAACTGCCACTTTAAATGAATTATCCTTTTCCCTGTTTTTACAGCATTCTGATTATTATCTAACATTAAAGAAATAAAATAGAGGATTTTCTCATCAAACAATAACATTCGAAGAAGACATAAACTTTCTATTTAGATAAATTTCACTTAATCCTAAAAAATTGGAATCTTTTTAGATTGTAAAATCCATTGATAATATTCATCTAGCAACTGATCATTTTAGGTGATCATTTTACTATTACATGAGAATTCAGGAAATAAAACTTCAAAAGATCATTTGTGAAGTAGTGTCTTAATGTCTCCCTACCATTTTGATAATTTAGGTTTCAATTGAGTATAGCTCTAATGAACATGAATATGTAAAAGATAAATTTGCATTATGTAATTTTTCTGAAATATTATATAATACAGTCAGTTTGCCTTGATATGAGAATTTAACCATAGTCTATAACAATATTCCTTTGAATTAATATTTTGTTATATTACAAAAATCCTTTAACTCTCAAAATTCACTTGATGTATTACTGGACAGCTACATTTCTTTATTTCCTATATTGGAAAGCATTATTTTGTCAAGCAATTGTGTGTATGTGAACTGAAGGGTGTTAATATATTCTGTATAATTGAACCATTTATTTTATTATGCTCTGATTATAGACCAATAAGTACTCATAAAACTACAGAAAGTACTTAAATTAAAAAAAATGGTATATATTCTATTTAAGTCTGGTGATGAGCGCTGTCGAGAATTTGATGTCTATCTTTTGACTTGTTTTTCTTGACTGATTAGACATTTCCCCACCCCCTTAATCATATATGCCATAGACAATAATGAATTAATATATAGAATTTTAGATTTTTTTCCTAAGCCCCCTCCCTACAGACCATTTTGATATGGTCTTTTTTTTTTTTTTTTCACCCTCCTTCACATGTTGAGGACAGAAATAACAAGTGAGTATATGGGATCTCTTGAAAAAAATGAATAAGAGTGAAAAAAAAAGCTTCACTTTTTATTTGCTGCATGTGCAGGAAAAAGACATTTCAGGAAGAGAAGCTCAGAGACAAAAAATAAAAAAGTCAAGAACCAAGATCAGAAAACTGAACCTGGAGAAAGGTCTTTAGGAGTAGGAAGGAGGCTCCCAGAGGTTTCAGGGAGCTGGAAGAGAAGAGAGTATAGAGGTTTATCAGGAGTTTCTATAGATTATATGTTAGGATCATCTGAAACTTTGAGAAAATTGCAGTTAAGATAAATATTTCTGTTTATGGTGTTGCTTTCTTAAAAATGATTTTTTTTAAATCCAAGCCACAATTGAATACTCATACTTTCATGACTGTTCAAAGCACTCAGACATTTTTTTGTTGTTTATAATTACTGCATTAACATCTTTCTGTCCCAAATGATATCTTATATAACATTGAATTAAAGATGTAGTTTAACTTGAGAGAAGGTGAAACTTTATAATATTGAAGTTTCTCATTCATATATATTTTAGTTTTATAATTTTCTTTAAGTATGATTGTTTTTCTTACCAATGTTACATCTAAGCATTTTGTAGTTTCTTTTCTTATTGTAATTGGAATTTTATTTTTCACTTATATATATATATATATTTATAAATTTTATTTATACATATTTATGGAGTACAGAATTGACTATTAGTACTTGTGTACAGTATATGATGATCAAATTAATATTATTAGCATGTTCATCATTACAAATCATAATTACTTTTTGTGTCCCTTACCCAGTTACTCCCTATTACCCCTCGACCTCCGCCTTTCCCACTTCTAGTATCTATAGGTCTGTTCTCTCCTTCTGAAAGTTCAACATTTTCTTTTGATCTTACTTTCTTTCTTTGTTTCTTAGTTCCCATTTACGAGTGAGAACATGCTGTGTTTCTCTGTCTATGCCTGGTTTATTTCACTTAAGATAATTTTCTCCAAGCTCATCCATGTTGCTGTGAATGGCAGAATTTCCTTCTTTTTTATGGCTGAATAGTATTCCATTGTGTATATATACCATATTTTCCTTATCCACTTGTTTGTTGGTGGACATTTAGGTTGGTTCCATATCTTGGCTATTGTAAATAGAGCTGTGATGAACATGGGAGTGCAGGTATCCCTTCGACATGATGATTTCCATTCCTTTGGGTACATACCCAGAAGTGGGATTGCTGGGCCATATGGGAGTTCTATCTGTAGTTGTTTGAGAAGCTTCCATACTGTTTTCCGTAATGGCTGTACTAATTTACAGCCCCACCAACAGTATGGAAGAGTTCCCTTTTCTCCACATCCTCTACAGCATTTGTTAGTCTCAGTCTTTTTGATAATAGCCAGTCTAACTGGGGTGAGATGATATCTCAATGTGGTTTTTTAATTGGATATTGTTGGCATAAATTAATTTTTCTTATTTTGCATATTTATAGCTAGTCTGTTAGTTCTAATATTTTGTTTACTTTCATGGTTAGAAAAACCACAGCATGATAACTAATGATAATTTTGTCTCTCCCTTCCTAATATTTAAATCCCTCATTTGTTTTTCTTATCTTGAAGCATTGTCTGGAGGGTCTCTCTTCTTATTCTTAATGTTTTATATTTGAACTTTCTGCTTTTTCTCTAGATCAGGGTTTCCGAGGTACTCTATTCCTCAGACCATATTTTCTTGTTTCCATTTAATATTTTATTTTAATTTTCTTTCTATTTCTATCTATTTCTATCAATTTAGTGACTTTTTTTCTTTCTAGTCCTTTTTTTTAAAGTTCTTATTTTAAAATTTTGGACTTGTCAGGAATCTCATCTCTAAACTTTAAAGTGTTTTTAGGAAATAATCTTCAGCAGCCAGCACAATGTCTCTCACAATGCACATTCTTCAAGTTCTTTGATTAATTGGCTTTTCTAGGCAAGTTATTGCCTACAACTTTAAGACAGACTGTTACCTTATTTATGAAAATTTCTCCCAGAAAAGTTATTATACTTCTTACACGACTATTTTATTCGAACCTTTCTTATTCTCAAATAAATTTATGATAAGCTGAATTTCCTAAGGCAATAACTTGAACTACTTCCTAGGTACATATAAAGACAAAAAATAATTCTCAAGTAGGAAATTTGAGAGAATGCATTTTGGTTGGCTGTAAATTCTTCATATATTGAATTGGTTATGCAAGTTATATAACTACCACACCCTTTATGATATTTATACTATTTCAGTCTTGGATTGTATTGATTTCGATTCTAGTCACTTCATAAAATTTCAGATTATACAAACTTGAAAAACCCTTCTTTAAGGAATTTACCCACAAAAGAATGTGACAAAACCTTTTGCCTAAATTATCATCATTTTCATTTTTATGCAGCTTTCACTATTTCTTTAGATACATACATTTCTGATGTAAGGTATTTTGTCTACCTTGGTTGCCACTCTAGTTCCCAGAACAAAGTAGGAGACAGTTAATAAATATTTTGTGAATAAACAACTATGTTATTAATGTTTAGTTTCTCCACTGTTTACAATAATTTCTTAGCTACATTGGTAAGCATTCTATATTTGATGTCATAGCTATTTCTAAAAAGTCTACAAAATTTTGCTAAAAGCAAATAATTACTTAGTTCATTTTTAAGTGGTTTGCGTTATAGGTTGGATTACATTGGAAATATACTCTGAGAAGGGATTTAGTGTGCAAAATGATTTTGGGGAATTCCTTTGAGATTAACAGCTGTGTTGGGGGGATGGGAAGTAGGACTGGATAGAGAGAGACATTAAGCTGACATTCAGGCTCAACAACTGCCTGGTCTGATGCATTTTGTAGCCATGGAGCTCGAATGACCCATCAAAGTTATTCTGAGTTGGTATCCATCAGTGAGAAGATGTCCTGGGAAGGGGTGTAAATTTGGGAGATTGGGCTCTCTGCAGCTGAGGAAATTCCTGAAATTTGGCTAAAAGCTGTTTGCCAGCAGCACTTTCAGATATTAAGGCAGCAAGTCTTTCCTTGAAGGGGCATCTGGGCAGTGGTCCTTTCACACACCATGTACCAATAAATAAACCTATCTCAACAACTATCTAACCAGGGGGCCAAGTGCTAGATTATCTGTGTATGACAACAGGCACATATGACTTCACATGGCTAACTCCATATGGGATGGGAGAAGTTAAGATACTTAGATGAATCCAAGATAGAATAATATAAAATGCTGTATTTTGTGCTTCAGAGAACGAAAGGCTTAATACATACTGGAACTTTAGGGAGATGTGAAAAAGATAAGACTTAAGCTCATTCTTTAGACATGGATTTGATCTGGATAGGTTTAGGGGAAAGCAAATTCATTGTATTTCACATGCCCTTAGGTAAGATAAGATTTGCCTTGTATTTAATAAAAAAAAATTCTACCTCTGTGAAATTAAACTCTGCATTTGTACCTTCTGATCATGATTACCCTTTGTTACGTTTGTTACTTCCACACTTTATTAAATATCTTCTCAGCCTCATACAGAACCCTTATCCCCTCTCTTCCCTAAGTCTGTTAGCTACTACAACCTGCCTTTCTTGTCCTGTAAATTTCAACTTCCACTACTGATTTAATGACATCCTGCCTGTTATTTTGTCCTGTTGACTTTTTGCTAGAGTCTACTGGCAAGCTACCACCCATGCTAAAACCCAAAGGAGCATTCTCTGTTCTACCAGTGCCAAGATGAAGCAAGCCCATTGTCCTGAGGATCCCACCATTTCTACTGGCCCTTGTATTACTCAAAGACCTCTTCTTGTGCTTCCCTTTACCTAGTTCCCTTTCCCCTATAGTTTGGCTTCTTTCAACCTATTATACTTGTATATCTGGGAAGCCTGCAATCCTCCTTGTCTCTCTCACTTACAATACTCATGCATCCTTTGCAACAATCATTTATTAGATGCTTAGTACATGTCAGACGTTATGCTTCACGATATAAATAACTCATTTGCTTCCTACAAACCTCAATACGGTAGGTATTATAATTTCCATCCTAAAAGTGGAGAAACTGAGAATCAGAAACTGAGAATCTGAGAGAAACTGAGAATCAGAAACTGAGAATCTACTCAGCTAAAGTTATGTAGTTCATGTATTTCAGGCAGGATTCACATTGGAATCTGACTCAAAGACCTAGAATTTTTGACGCATCAAAAAAAAAAAATGAGTGGCAAGCACTATTAGGTGTTAAAATACACAGAGCTATAACACTCTTTGCTTTGAAATGAGTGTGGGAAACCACTAGTGCAGGAAGTGCTATAATAGAGGCCCACGTGACATGCTGTGGGAGCCTAGAGGACAGAGCGTTTGTTTACTCTGTCCAGAGGGACTGGAGATGACTTCACAGAACAGGTGGCGTTGAAATTAGAGTGCAGTGGACCAATAGGACTTGGTCTGTCAATGATCAAGTGGTTGGGAGTGGGACAACATCATATACAGCAGCACGGTGATATGGGAAGGCCTGAAATGTTTGAATCTAGCTCCAGAAAGCCTGTCTGGAAACTAGTTCGTTGGGTGAAGTGACAGGAGGGAAAACCAGAGAGATAAGTTAGGAAATAAAACTAAGGAGAGCCTTATATGTTAAACTAATGTATTCTCCCCTACCATCCTCCCCTTCTTTGGCAGATAAATGGACGTTTGTAATGTATAATCTGAAATCTAAAATTAGTAACTTTTCATATAATTCTGATTAAAATCTAGGAGCTTATGTGAATAATTAAATAATGATGCTCCAATTACCCTGAGGGTTGCAATTGCGTATGAGAAGAGTCAGTATCTTTATTTGTTGAGTAGCTTCTAGAACATTTTGTACTTTTAGCATTTTCATGCTAATACCATGATAATAGACCCCATCAATGATCCTTATGGGGAAATTGTAGTTAATTTCACTGCCTAAGTGTTTTTGGATCGCATTTGGTGAAAATAATTATATCGTTTAAGATTATTATCATTATTGTAGAGAAAGTTGCAAAAAGTTCTCAAGTTGCTTTTCTTCCTGTCCCATAACAAAATAGCAAGTTTTCATTATATGAGCAACCTCTCCCTATGAATATTTTTAGTGTAAATTACTTAGAAAATTTGTTTTCCTTAGCATGAGATTTCTTCTCTCTTCCAGGTGTTCACTATCTAAATTGTATATTCATCTCATTTTTCTATCAGATATTTCTAGAAACAGAAGATATGTGTGCATTGAAAAATGAATATCATTAACATCTCATAGTCATAGATCAATAATGAGGAATCATATCTATTGACTCGATTAATAGTTTTCATAATGATAATTCAAAAATGAAGGCTAACCGTTGTGGTCACAGATTGATCAAATGCTCTTCTCTGATGATTGAATTAAGATGTCTCTAATGGAACTAAATTTAAAATGGACATTTTGAACATGATTACCTAATAATAATCCACTTTATGATGGATATTTTTAACTTACTGATCAATTTTGAATTTAGTTCATACAATATTTCCAAATAGATTTTTTAAATTTCTGACTAACATAATTATAAATTTACCTAGTCATTGTGATACATAATCTCAGTTACAAGTCATTCAGCATTATCAATACTTGATCAGGTTCTGCTCCTAGTTTTAACATTAAGTAACATTAAGTGTTAAAACTGACTGAAAATATTTTTGTGGGGAAGTGGATGGTATGAAAAGGTGAAAGAGACTGATGGCTCATCTATAAGGGCTACAGATTTGTTTTGAGCTGGGTCTGGGTTGATTTAAGAAAATTACATGTGGATATTTACTCAATATCTTTGATATGTTAACTAAATTTATGCTTTTAAACTTACTGACATTCTTATATTTTCCTTCACATCTACTCTAGAAAATTATTCTCAGACTGACACGTTTTCTAGATATGGATATTGCATTTCAATTAAAAAATAAACCTAAGAAAAGAAGTCAGGAAGAGATCACAAGTTAATTCAAGGAATAGGAATGTATATCTTTTGCCATGGTTACATTTTAAAATTAAAAAATGAATAATTTGTGAATATGTTAAGATTTGACAAACCAGAAACCTTTTTGAATTCGCCCAACATTTTTTATTATGAGATATTACTTAGGGTAGTAATTGCCTGTGATAATTTCCAAGCTGAGATTGCAAATATAGATCTTCAGGATTTGAACATAGTTTTATTTATTTTCTTCTTGTATTTTCCATATGCTCAAAATAGCAAATATACACATATATTTTCCCCATGTTTTCTGTAATAGAGGCAGTTATTAACTTTCTCCACCCCTTACAAAGATATACATTAAGTACTACAAAAGAACATGTGCTGTTAAGGCCCAGATTTATTTGTGGACAGAAAATTCTAAATCTCATTTCTACCTTCCAGTGCCTAATGCCTGAGATTCAAATCTGGTGGATGTCACGTGATTTCCTCAATGGTTCTATGCATAGTAATTAAGAGCAAGGTTTCTGAACACAAAATACCAAGTTAGAATTTCAACTCCATTACTTACTAGCTGGTGTCCTTAGACAAATTACTTAACCTCTCTGGGGTTTTTATCACCTGTAAAATGGCAATAATAATATCACCTACTTTGTAGGATTGTTTTGAGAATTAAATGAGTTAATACAAAGTAATTACAATGATGAAAATGTAAATGCCAGTTTTAATAATAATTATTATTAGTTCAAGTTTACCTGCCAAAAGGAAGGCAATTTGAGTATTCCATTTCTCCTATCTGTTAAATTGTCTGTTTGAATTGGATTTGAAAGCATATCCTCATTTGTTCTAAGAATTTAGCTTTCTTGGTATTACTTTTTGCTTTAATTTAATTTTTGAAGTGGTGATACACTTATATAGTCCAAAAGTCAAAGCAATATAAAAAATATCATATACCCAAGTTTCACATTCATACCATCTTAGTCTACTCAATGCTCCTCTGATCAACCTTCCAGAAGGAACCATTTCATTCTTGTATACTCTTCCAATTTCTTTATAAAGATATAAGTAAGTGTGAATGTATATTTTTATCTTCTCTTTTTAATATACAAAAGGAAGCACAATAAAAACATAATTTCATACCTTGCTTTTTATCACTTACTATATTCTGGAGATATTTCAAAGTCAATAAATAGAGAAATTTTATATTCTTCATAACAGCCACAGATTATTACACTCTGTGGCTGTACAGTGCTTTATTTAACTTCTCCTTATTGGGGGACGTTTGGATAGTTTCCAACATAGTGCTATTACAAACAATGCTGCTGTGAAGAACATATGTCATTTCACGTGTGTGAAGTTACATCTGTAGGATGAATTTCCAGGAGTAGAATTCCCGAGTCAAAGTGTAAATGCACCTGTAGCTTTTATAGATAATACCAGATTACTGGGAGATTGCTCCATTTTACATTCCCACCAGCAATGTATGCCAGCACTTGGTTCCCCAAGGCCTGTGTAGCAGAGGATAGATTGCTATCAAATACTAGATTTTTTTTTTCCTATTTAGAAAATGACAACTGGTATTCCAGTGTACTTGATTTTTGGTTTTCTTTCTTCTTAGAACAACAGAAATTTATTCTTTCATGGTTCTGGAAGCTGGAATTTCTTGGTTCCCCAAGGCCTGTGTAGCAGAGGATAGATTGCTATCAAATACTAGATTTTTTTTTCCTATTTAGAAAATGACAACTGGTATACCAGTGTACTTGATTTTGGGTTTTCTTTCTTCTTAGAACAACAGAAATTTATTCTTTCATGGTTCTGGAAGCTGGAATTTCAATATCATAGTGTTATTAGGGCCATGCTTCTGCTGGGCCTCTAGGGAAAGGATCCTTCCTTGCCTCTTACAGCTTCTGGTAGCCCCGGGTGTTCCTTGGCTTGTACATGCATCACTCTAATCCTCCATTTTCATGTAACATTCTCCCTGTGTCTCTGTGTCTTTACATGGACATCTTATAAAGACACCAGTTATATTGGATTAGAGGCCCACCACTACATACTACATTATGACCTCATCTTAACTAGTTATGTCTGCAATGACCCTATTTGGAAATAAGGTCCTATTCTGATGTAGTGAGGGTGGGGGTGTGTGTGACACAATTCAGCCTATAACAGCATCCAATAAATATTAGTTGAGTAAGTGAGATTAGTCTTGAACTGATATTTCTTGGCAATACAAATGGAACCGGCTGTCATGTATTCTGTATGGGAGACAAACAGCTAATACCAAGGCCAAGGCCAAACATATATCTCCACATCCTTAAGTTTTACAGTGGTTTGAAATTAATAGAGGTCCTTAGCAACTAAATAAAGACCGGAATAGATGCAAACACAGTCTTCTAGGAATCCCTGCTTTCTAGTGACCATATATTGTCTGGAGGATGTGTTAAAGGAGGAATAGAGCTCCTACTTGCATTCTCTAGGATCAGAGACTGGCAGAAGTAAAAGGAAATAGTCTGGCAAAAAAAGAAAAGGGTCTCTCACTACAAGATGTGGTGAGAAACAAAAACTTTGCTGACCAGATCAATATCCAGCATTTTTTTTTAAAATACAGTACTTCCAGTGTACTTTCACATGCATTTCCCTTACTGTGGAGGAGGCCATACAACTCTATATTTCTTTTTCTGTGAATTGTCTTTTTGTAATCTACACTCTTTCTTGATTGAGTTGGTTGTCTTTTGCATCTTAAATTCTGTAAGCTCTTTATATGTTACAGAGATTAGCTCTTATGATAAGACTTGCAGATATTTTTTCCTGTTTGTCATTTGGATTTTTATGTCTTTATGGTGTTCCATAATGTATATAAATATTTCTAAATCAAATGTATCAAGTTCTTTTTTGGCTTGTGAATTGGTTTCTTGATTAGAAAGCAATATGTTAGAATTTAAATTTTGCATTGGTTTATTGCATTTGGTAATTTTACTCATAAAATTCTACTTCACACCCTGTCACAGTTGATAGGGTGAAGAGGTAGTAAAAGCATGGCAGGAAGTGTTTTGATGTAAATTTCTTGAACTTTGGAGAATTATAACAAAAATAGGCTATCAAAAGGTAGGTGTTTTGAGTAAAACTCTTACTGAACCCAGGTCTGGCTGCCCACTGCCAAATAGAAACAAAATGATTCGAAAGTCTAGTGTTGGTGAAAAGGGAAGGCAGCTTTATTCCATAATGCCAGCACCCTGAAGATGTTAGGCTAACCTGTCTCCCCTCAGCTCAGAGAAGCTGAGGGGTTTTTAAGGAGGAGATTGAGGGGATGGAAGGCAGGAGGGGGAGATGTGAGCCACAGGGACTACAGGTGAGGGGCAGAATGCATGTTCTCACCAAGGCTCCGTCTGGTTTGTGTTCTCGTCCTTGTTGTTATCTTAGGGTCCTGCAGGATTTTGATTTGCTTCAGGATGAAATCAGCGTAGCTTTATTGATGTCTTCCCTGGTTTCTCAGGGTCTGAAAAACAGCTCTACACTCATATAAATAATGTCATCCTGCCCTATAACCAAGGTTCAAAATATCAGTAACCAAGAGAAAAGAGGGAGCTCAGAGAAATGCATTCTAAGGAAAAAAAGCTTTGTCTTTTAAAATTTTTCTGAAGCCCATGCAGTATTAGGTCCCAACATGGCTTCAGTCCTTCTCACTTCAACAAAATGATAATCCCAACCCCAGTAAACTGCATATCCATAACTTTGGTTATATCATCAAAGATTACTTTTTATGTCACAGAAACTGAGAAATGGCTTTAATTATCTCCTCTTCATATTAATGTGAATTTTTTCATAATAACAATAATAATAATTAGACATTTGAGAAAAATCTGAACCTGAATGATAGGCACATGGGCTTTACATGATACTAATGTACTATACTTAAATTTAAAAATATATATATTATAGTATATGTTGAGGTTGCTTGTGAATAATTGTAAAGTGTATTGAAAATTCCAAAAGTAATATTGAAGTTAAAATGATTTAAAATTTAAACATATCTCTAATTTAATATTTAAATATTGTGATTTTTAAAAATTTTGGGTTCTTAGAGTCAATTTCTCTTTACTTACACTATCAATTAGGAAAAAAAATTAATGTTGATTGAATTTATTCAATTAATTTTATTTAATTATGAAAGTTTAGTTCATATGGCCTTAAATAACATTTTCATAGAATTGAATATCTTTCTGTACCTGAGGGAGTCTTTTTATTTTTTTCTTTGTTCTGTAAGTTTATAGGCTTGGCTTACACCCTAGCCATTATACTTTTTTAGCAATATGTTATATTAACGTGGAATATAATGGGGAAAAATTTCACTTCATGGGTAAAAATAAGCTATAAGACCAGAAGTAAATAAGGCATTGCTAAAATTTTTAGCAAGAAAATATAAATGGAGGAAGAAAATAAATAATAAGTGGATATTATATATACACACACACACACACACAATATACATAAAATGTGCATATATATGTAAACATTTCTGTATAACTAAATATTTAATATACAACATTTAAACTCAGGATACATTTTTCACTTTTTTCTATTTGAACGCTTAAACATGAAGTTTGTTTCTGTCTTTCTTATTCACATATAGCATGTAATTTTAATCTTTATATGCCAAAGTCCTGGGCAAATGCTTAAAATGCAGTAATACAGAAAACTATTTTGATCTATGTTGTAAATCAAAATACATCATATATGTTTTGCAGGGATCAAGAAGGAAATGTTAAATCAAATAAAGTTCCTCCATTGTACTCTGCAGAGACTTAAACGTTTCGATTGACCAATGTTAAATATGAGTCCTAGGATTTATTGTGTTTGCTGTTGTATTAAACATGTTGATACTCCACTTTCATGTTCTTCATGAACACCTTTATCTTCAAATGTAGAAATGACTGTTTACCCAATGAATTGCATATCCATAGCATCAAATATCTTATGCACCTATGAAATGTAAACAATAAAAACAAAATGCCTAAGAAATGACCCTAATATATTTGAAAATTCTGGTTCGTCTGAAACCTATTGTGGATTTAACATAACCAAAGAGATGTTTCGTTTTTGAAGTACATCTGAATTAAATATGCAAGCTATATGTGTTGAAAATGTATCAGTTTGTAATTGGACCACCCTTGAGGCAGGTCAAACATGCACACTGGACATGGCATTTACTCTTTCAGTTATTTTAAAATTAATGGGGAAAGGAGAGCATCCAGCATACTATCTCTCTTGTCATAATATATATATATATATTTCTTAAATTCTTCTCAAGGAAATCCATAGCCACCTTAAAAATAAAAGTTCAAATTGCCTTTTAAATTGTTTGAATTCCACTTTTAAGGGAAACCTAAGGGGCAAAGTCTAAAGAATAATTTCTTTCTTATTTGTAGTGAACATTTTTAGAATACAGCAACAAGTAGAAAACATTGTTAATGAGTATAATTGACAAAATACTTGGGACATCTTTATAATCTATTTATCAATTACATTGTTTATATTAAACTGTCATATCTACAGAAAATATTTTTTAGATTTTATTTCTCTTGCATTTTTTTAAGTTTAAAGGGTATAAGATACAAGTCTACTGATATTTATTTATTACAACTAATTGCTGTACTCTAAATTTTTATGAGTCTGTTGTTGAGTACAGTTTATTTTGAAACTATTTTAAAAATATAAATCTATTAAAATATAAAAAAGTAATTTATCTAGAGAAGAAAATTTATTTTACTACACATAAAAATCTTGGGAATATAAACAATTTATAAATTACATTTCAATAAATATTTATCATTTTATTGATGTGTTTGGCTCTAGTTTCTATTTATCATAGCTTATTTTGAAATTTGAAAAAAAAAATCATCAAAATTAATTTCTCTCATTCTTTCCACCACACAGTGGTACTATTTGAAAATATTTGCTACATCATAAGCTGTAAATAACAACATTTTTTAAAATCTGTGTTGACACTGAAAACATGAAAGCATTTGAAATGAAACTGTTTTTGACTATCATGTTGTATGCAATTTATGATCTTTAGAGTATGGCTGGATACATATTAAGTGGTCAGTAAATATTTGTATTTTGGGGGGCCGGCCCGGTGGCGCACTGGATAAGTGCGCCGCTTGGGAAGCGTGGCGGTGCCCCCCCCTGAGGGTTTGGATCCCACACACAGACCGGTTCCCGCTCACTGGCTGAGCGAGGCGCGGGAGCAACGCCGAGGGTTGCGATCCCGTTGCCGGTCCCCGGTCCGGTATGGGGGCAACACTGAGGGTTGCAATCCGTTGCCGGACACGGAAAAAGACAAAAGACAAAAAAAAATATATGTATTTGTATTTTTTGATCAAATGAATTTTATTATTTGATGTTTTCTCTAAAAAGCACACTGACCCATCAGAAACTTTTAGATCATAATCACAATATCTGTAGGCATTTACTTTCAAAGCCATTTAAGCCATCCAATAACTACTAAATAAATATTTAAATATTTCCATTACATTTTCAAAAGATAATATATTGAAAATGCAGAACTGTCTTAATGTTAAAAAGCACCATACTTCTGATATTTAGATAATCTCAAGTTCATTCCTTCTTTAATCACACTTAACATTTAATTGCATAGTTTGTGCTTAAAAATCACTGAAATTGGTTTAGAAGAACCTCCAAATACTTGCTTTCTCTATGCTATTTTATTTTAAAAATTAAAATAAATTTCAGGTTATGATGTTCCAGTACATGTTTTAACACATTTGTGAATTTTAATGTATATCAATTTCAATTACATACCTAGAAAATGAAGATTTTATTTTTTTATGAGTGAGTTTTGCATACCATTTGAAGATTTGATGAGTAATTACTCTGAATATATGAATTCTTTTACTTTTAATCTAAGTAACTTATGTTAGTATGTTATCATAAATACTTCTCTGATTCCTCTGATGAAACAGACTGAAGCAAATAATTCTTGAGCGTTGAAGTGCCATAAAAACATATTCTAATAAATCAAACTTTTTTTATTTAACTCACAAAACAAGCATATATTTAGTCTTCTAGTAGTAATTCCATCTCAGTTCAGTCTGGTTCTTAAAGACGGACTTAGATCATGGCCATCAGATTCTTAAAATTTGCTAAAATCTGTGTAGAGTTTTTAGAAATTTTGAAAGCTATAATACCATAAAAGGCCATCAGGAGTAAATTTCAGTGGAATCGCCTCAGAGTTTGTTAGGTTCCCATTTGTAGGGATAGAACAACAAAGCAAAAGCAATGATTAGAGAACACAAATGAAAGTCACTGCACCTACCCTTGGAAAGCCTTCTTAGTATAACATATATATATATAAACATACATATATATATATATATATATATATATATAAAGAGCCAAGATATTATTAAAGATTGCATGGACTGTTGAATACTGTGATCTCTTTTGCCCTTTTCAGAATTGTTTAGCAGAATGGTCAAAGAGTAATTGCCATGCGTTTAGTAGGCAGAGGATATGTGTAAACAAAGCAATGGGTCAGACTGACAAATAGAGACATAAAAATGCATCCACAGGGGCAGAGTGGGCTATGAAGAAAATACAATCAGTTGTGGGAATGATGGGAGGAAAGAGAGATGCTGAGAAGCAAAATTTTTCTCCTATTGGAGGTGAATCATTTCCTGCTGCTGAGAACGAGGATTAAAAGAGGGTAACTCTGTCTGAAAAGAACAGGAAAAGTTTTTACCCTGACTTGCAGATCATGTTTGCATTATCCACAAGCCAAATTACTTAAGATTCTCTGTTACTTATTACAGGGTTAAAAAAATAGTAGAAATAGGAAACCCTTGTCCAGATACAAAAGATATAAGCCCAAAACCCTTTAAAAATATGACTACCTTTGGCAAGCTAGGCATTTATTTAAGATTCCTCAGGATGAAGTGTCTGTTCTAGGATCTCATTACCTCACTTGTAGACAGCAGTTTCCCACCCAATCTCTTGGCTTCCAGACCTTTTCTCTATTATTTATCCTAGGAACAGTGCTTCCAGATTACTTTAGTTTCTTCCTCAAGAATATTGAATTGATCCTCATTTTGCTTGGAAAGAAATCCAAATATCAGCCTAGCATGTTTTGGGGGGATATAAAGATATTTATTTTTTAATTGAAATGCATTGATTGTACATATTTATGGAGTAGAATGTTATATCTCAAAACATGCATACAATGTGTGATGGTCAAAACAGGGTAGTTAGCTTTCTCATCCTCACAAAAAATTGATCATTTCTTTGTGGCCAGAACATTTGTGCTCCTCTCTTCTATCCATTTGAGAACATACAATAAATTATTGCTAATTATGGATGCCTAGCACTACTGTACACCACTAGAACTTATTTTCCCTATCGAGCTGCACTTAAACTCCTCCAAGCCCTAGTACCAACCCAACTTTCTAATTTTATTCCTTATCCTGTTCTGCCATGTGCCATATGAAGCTGATCTATTTGTATTCCACACGCATGCCACACTTTCTGATTTTCTTAAATTTAGGAGGAAAGGAAACATTATATTGGGTAAGTGTTATAAATGAGCCCTATGCCCTGTCACATATACCAGGGTAATTCAGAAAGTTCATAGCAAAATGAAATTAAAAGATAATACAAATATTTCCATGAGCTTTTTGATGATTATTCTTATTATGTGAAATTGTTGTTTTCACAAGATGGGCATTATTGGTCCCATTATACAGCTGAGCAACCTGAGGTTTCAACAGTGTGAATGACTTGCTTCACAGCACACAACATAGGGAAGGTCCTGGAATTTGTGGGAATCAGTGTCCATACCCTTTTCTTCTAGTCACTCCGCTCTACCAATGTGATTTGTTCTCTTTGCTTGTAATGCTCTTCCCACATATAAATATCCAAAATCAGATTTTTCCTCTCAAAGCTTTTCTTTGTTTTCCTGCATTCAGTTTTTTCTGTTAGAATGTAACTTCTCTCTTCAATGACTTATAGGAAATTTACATCATAAATTCAGAAATATCAGAATTATTAGTGTTAATAACTTTACTTTTTACTAAATTTTAAAAACTTCTACTAGGACATTAGCTGATATGGAATAGAATCTGTCTTTTCAAGTTTTTGTACCCTTTTGGAGTGTAAAGAGTAATCCTCCGTCAATATCAGGAATGAATATAATCAATGAATAAAAGAATGGCTACCTATTTCCTATTGAGTTTGAACACTCTCAAACTCAATACAGTTAATAGCAATATAACATATGAGAAAATAACTGTAATAGTGTCCTGCCCTAGTGTTTGAAGTTGCTGTTGATGAATATAATGGTCTTGAATTGACTTTTCCTAGGGCAGACATAATAGAAATCCAGGATATCATTCCTCTTTTAAAATATTGGTTAATTTTTAGTGCCTATTTTTACATCAGGATTGGACTCCCTCTTTCAGAGATTCTTTACAAAGTACCTCTTTTTCCACTGCCCCTTTCTCACCCCCACACAGTGTCTAGGCATAAAGCTGCATATTAACTTTTCCTGATAGCCTCCTGAATTAAAGACATTAGCAGTAGGGGTCTTTTGTGAAACCATATTTTTTTTTTTTTTTTGGATTTATTACAACTCCATTGCCTGAGCAGTATTATTTACTGCTATTATATTAAATACATAAAAGAATAAATAACGTTAATGCAAATTTGTACTCCATATGATTACCTCTAACTGGATACCCTTGACATCAGGATCAGTGTGGAGTATTAAAATAACACCAACATGAATATTTAATGTAAGAACTTGCATATGAATCATGGATTCAAATTTAATATATCTGATGGCAATAATTAAGTTCATTAAAAAAGTAGGGGAGATAAGAAATAAGTGAATGACAGGACAAATGATTTCTACATATGAATTATCCTGTGTGAGCATGAAACTAGTAAGAGAAAAAATGGAAGACTTAATTAAAGTCACTCACTATTTTATCTTGAATCAGTCATAAAAAATGAAATCCTGCCTGCTCCTTTACCAGAGGTATATCAGAGATATTTTATTAGGTATTAAGGGAAGATTTTCCTAATTTTATTTAGTTGTTTGTTGTTGTATGTCTTTAAGTATAAATGTCATTAATTAACTGAGATTATTCTAGCAGATTAAAAACAGAGTAGATGCCTTTCTTTGAAGATTCAGTAGCTAGAAAAATAGAATTGCATATTAATTCTCCATATTATACAAAGTGGCAAATAATAAAGTCCTAAGTGATTAAATAACAGCTATTAACAAAATTTCTAGATTCCAATCTATTTTAAGTCAAATTTAATTATAAAAAAATATTGATGGGGCACTCTTGGATTCAGGTTCCCCTGTGCAAAAATTGAGAATAAAGACGAGTAGTCTTAGTCCCTCCTGCAGAGGCTAGTTAGCATTTTATTAGTGGAATATTAATTTTAAGTAGTTAAGGATAAATTGTGCTGACTTGATTTATACAAAATAAAAGGATAATTAGTACTCATTAGAATGTCACTTTGTAAAGATTCCATTAACTGGTTAATCTTAGCAGTCATAGTTTCTGTTAGGATATTTAAAAAAATGACCCCAAGACTTGCTGGGTCTACCTGGTTACCCAACTGATATGAATAGCTCCTGAGAAGACAATATGGTAGAATTCAAATCCCAGCTTGGCTACTTACCAACTTTAGGATCTTGACAAATCACGTTCCTTTTTAAATTTGTCTCCTTATCAGCAAATTGACATCATAATTTCTGTTGGACAAGATTGTCCTGAGAATTCAGTGAGTTTGTGTGTAAAATCAATAGCATTGTGCCTGGCACAATTCAACAAAAAGTAGCAATTGTTATTATGATCTGATGAAATCTTTTAATATGTGGCTTTAGAGGGACGACAAGTATGTTAACTAAGAACTAGAAAGCTATAAGTGAACTAAATACAGAGTTTAATAACTTGATATTTAATTAAGTTAAATAATCCCTTTAAAAATTTATTTCTTATTGAGAAAGAAAAAATGAATGCAACAGACATTATTCAGATGTTAATAATTATTCCTTCTTCCTTAGTGGTAAAATCTATATCCTGGAATAATTTATTCTAGTCCTGGTATGTTTGTTTTTTATAGCAAAGCACAGTGTACTTTTCATGAGATCCATATCGGAGCTTTCGGAGCTTATTCTTACTCTTGGAATCTTATTTGCAGATACCTTTGGGTTTCTCTTTCTGTAACTTTGCTAAGATTAGTCAGTGTCTCTGCCCTACCTATAAGAATTCACTAGTATCTCTTGATCTGTATTGTCTACCTTAACCTCTATTACTGCTGACTACTTTTATTGTTATTATGATTACTCTTTACTAAAGAACAAATTTATGGAGTCCTTGAAGTTCTCTTCCAAGTCCAAAACCTACTTTTGACCATCTCCCAACTCTTCATGATGTTGAAGATGGAAAAATATATTTCTAGCTCTCCCTGGGCTTAAATAAGAATAACTGGTAAGATGCTGACAGAAAAACTAGTTTTTTTTTTTTTTTTTGGTCAGTTTTCCTGCCTTGCATTCTTAATGTCCCTACTAGACTTTAAAAAATCAAAATGAGCATTCACCCTGCAACTGCAGCTTTTTTTCTGGATTCTCAGCCATGGCCTTACAATTTTATTCCCTTTAGATATAATTGGCTTAATAAAACTGTAATAATAGCTAACACTTTTAAGTGCCTACTAGGCATTATGATGAACTCTTTGTCTGTAGTATATTATTTATCTATTACATATATATGTTAACTTCTAAATGAATTAAAAGTATCTGCATCATTTAGATTAGTCTAATATAGTATATCCAAACTAAACAAGGCTTGGTAGTAACATCAATTTTTAACATATGTACAAAATCAAGGCAGCAATTTACAATCTCATATTAACCTCCCAATTAATCAGTTCTCGTTGGCTAAAGCACTGAGTTGAGAACAATTATAAGTCCTCATCCAGTTTAGGCAGGAAAGAATACAGGAATTGTATTAGTTTCTGGTGGCTGCTGAAACTAATTACCACAAACTTAGTGGTTTAAAATAACATAAATACATTATGTCCCAGTTCTGGAGGCCAGACGTCTGAAATCAACGTGTTGGTAGGGCCGTACTCCCTCCTGAAGCTCTATAGAAACATTTTCTTCTTGCCTCCTCTAGCTTCTGGTGGCTGCAGGTGTTCCTTGGCTTGTGGGTGCCTCACTCCAGTCTCTGCCTCCTTCTCCTCACTGCCTTCTCCTCTTTGTGTCTGTGTCTGATCTCTTTCTGCTTCTGTCTTATAACGATACCTGTGGTGGCATTTAGGACCTATCTGGATAATCAAGGATGATCTCCTCTTCTCAAAATTCTTAATTTAATCACATCCACACACACCCTTTTTCCAAATAAGGTAATATTTACCTGAGGGATGACTATTATATGGGATTAGGCTGTGGGTAGATTTTGGGGAGCCATTATCAGCCTGCCACACAATGATTGATTACAAATATGTGCCCCAGGCGGGAGGAGGAGGGTGTTGGTAGCATGCAGGCCATATATTTGCCATCAGTGACCTAATCTATCCTTTTACCAATGAAGTGTTAGGCTAAATGATTTGCCCAAGATGACTGCATTAAAAGAATCTCAGCAAGAAACACGTGGCATACTGAGCTGGAGAAATGGAAGAAAGTTTAGCCAAGGGGGTTTTATATAGGTATGGGCAGAGTTAAGGAACATGTCATTAGTGTCAAACCTGGGAGTGTAGTCTAAACTTCTTTATTCCAAAATATGTTGCAATTGTCATCATATCAAATTTAATTCAGCCAATGTTCTTTGAGTACACGCAGTGTTAAGGCTCTCTATGTAGCCGTTCAAGAAATACCAACACTTTTTTTAATGTTATATAAAAACCAAACTAGAGTTAATAATAGTAAAAAGAAAATGAGCATTCTTTTACAATAGTGAGGTGAACGTGAACTTAAGTAGGAGTCAAAATGAAGATACACAAAATGGTGTAGATTTGAACTCTACTAGGGTAAGCAATTAATAGTACTTGGCAAATTATTAGATATATAGTGGAATGAAAAAGAATAAAAATGTGAATGTCATATAGGAATCCAAGATTTTAAAACTGAATTAGAAAATATTTCTAAAATTTATAAAATTAGTAAAATATAGCAGATATACTCCTATGGGAAAATTGTCTTGTTTCTTATATTTGAGATATAACAGTATCTATGTCAGGATGACCAGAAGGCATTTGAAATTGGGTTGATTCTTGGGATAGAGTTGGTGGGTAAGGAGAGAATATAATGAAGATTCTCTTCCTTTATTCATGAAATTATATCATATCCTTTCTATGAGTCATATATTCTACAAGGATTTGGTGATAAACCAATGAATATGATTGACTGATATTGCTTTCAAAGAAGTCATTAGAATGACAGCCATATAACAAATAATTCTAACAAAAGGATAGATGCTATAATATGGGAGATATAGATGTATAAAAACCTATTAGTTTCTGCTCATAAATAAACGTTGAAATTATAGGAGTTGGGGAGAAGACTCAGAATATGGACAGTAATGTTTTGGGTATGATGATAATGGATTTAGGTCATTTTTCTTGAAGGAAAAAAAATGTCCTATTTACTTTGCTTCAGACTAGATCAAATCGTGACAAACCGCAAAATTTTGCAATTGATTTCATATATTTTTGACAACACTGTCTTATTTTCTAATATTCTAAAATATTTTCATGTCTGAGAGGTTGAAGAACAAATCTATATGGATGCAAGAGATTACAGACTAAAGCAAAAAATATAGAATTAAAGCCATAGTAGCATTCTGCATTTAAGGTAAGATAGGAAAAGTAGGTGCCAATAATTGTAATAAGAATACTCAAAAGTGTGAAAAATTAGTGTAGAATAAAGTACTAACATTGGCCACAAAGGGATTTTGAAAAAGAAGGGTGGTCAGTGAGGTAAAACAGCACAGAAGCTCAGGAAATTTTAATTATGAGAGACTAAACCTGTTGACTTTGGTGAAAAGGAGATATTTGGTGACCTTTCAAGAGTAATTTGAATAGTAAGAATGTAGAAAAATGGCAGAAAAGCCAGATCCTAAGGGAGCAAAGGAATATAAAATGAAGAAATAGCTGAAGTGGGAACAGCAAATATTCCCAACATAGAGATAGGGAAAAATTGAAAGAACTTTCACTTTTAGGATATGGAATACATAAATATACTTATAGATACAGTGAAGGTGCCAATAAGGAGTGAAGAAGAGGTTGTACCAGAGATAAACAATGGCACAATGATTCAAGGGAGCAGAATGGAGTGGTGTCAAGAGCATGTTTCACAGAGTAAATACGAGAAAGGCAGAAAATTTTGTGTTGTTTTGTTTTTTCCTGCCCAGAGGTACAGGCAACAGTAAATGTAATAAGGAGTCAAAAAGAAATTAAAAACTACAATAGAGGACTGTCTTGGGAGGATCAAGCAGGAGATTTAGGCCAAATCCCCATGAATCTGTGCTTTTCTCTAACATTTGAAAGTTTGAGAATGTAGGTTGAAGAAATTGCCTTAGGCCAAGGAATGGCAAAATGGAAATATCAAAGGGAAAAAAATGACATGATGATGGCAAATGCTTTCTTGATATAGTTAGCATGACAAGATCAGGCCATGATAGAGGTAAATGGAGTATAACAGAGACTAGGCATTAAAAGATTTCTGAATAAACACAGTCTCCATCCAATGACTGCAAAGCGTTACCTGATCTGACTCCTCCTATGTTTTCAGTCTCATCTCATGCGATTGCCCTTGCACATGAGCCTTCTCAGAGCTTCCAAAATATGCCAAGCTCTTGGGTCTTGCTTTGCCTTGAATGCTCTTTCCTAGTACTTGTATATTTGACTTCTCGTAAATCAGGTCTGAGGACACTTTTTTAACTACCCTCATCTAAAGTAGTTCCACAACCAGCATTTGTAGTATCTATCACAACAGCCTATTTATTTTCTAGATATCCCTCAATATAATGTATAATTATTTATATATCTGTTTTATATTTACCTGGTTTTCCTGTTTATTGATTGCCTCTCCCAGAAGAATAAAAGCTCCATGAGGATAGAGATGGTTTTGTAGGCACAATCTCAATCACAGTGCCAGGCACGTAGCAGGTCCTCAATAAGTATTTCTAAGTGAGTGAATATATAGATAAAGGGATAGGAAAATATAATAAGAATGCAGGGAAATTCAGTGTAACGATATGGGGGATGGGAGGGTGAAAAGAGCCAGACAATAGAATTCTACATTGTCGTGTAGAATTCTTCACAAAGGTCTTCACTGTGCAGCTGTGTTATATATAATGTTTAAATCTGACATATGGCCACCCGATGGGTGAATGTAGAATGGAGATGAAAAACAGTTGATGCCAAAGGTTAGAAGGTTCCTAATCTGGATTGTTGAAGTCCACAGAAATGATACCAAGGATTGGAAGGGAGTGTTAAGGCCACTGAGCAATTCGGACAAACATAAACTGATGGCAAATTAGTTCAGCCTGTTCAATTGCTGCACACCTACTTGCACAAATAAATTATTATTTATTCTAGACATGAAGGAGCAGATGCAGATTTCATTTATTTTATTAACTGGGTGTGTTAAGGCCACTGAGCAATTCGGACAAACATAAACTGATGGCAAATTAGTTCAGCCTGTTCAATTGCTGCACACCTACTTGCACAAATAGATTATTATTTATTCTAGACATGAAGGAGCAGATGCAGATTTCATTTATTTTATTAACTGGGTACCATCTGTAGCAAACAGGCTTGTAAAACATTATTATGGACCAGTAATTTTATTTCATTTTTCATCACTGTGTTCGACATTATCTTCTTCGTTTTCCTCACCATCACCTTCCCTTTCGTTAGGGGCAGCATTTGTTTCAAGCATTCACACATCTGCTGACTGTTGCATTAAGCACAGTTTTATATGTCTACATTAATTGTCTCTTTTCTTTTTCTCTATCCCTCTTTTTATCTTCCTTGGCCCTGATGCAATGAGATTTTCCTGGCTTTTAGCTAGAGGGTATTTCATTAATGGTCCATAGACATAATGAAACAGTGAAAATTTGGCTGAAGTAAACGTTTCTTTAAACAGAATAGCCCAAAAGTTTTCACCAGCCATATGTTTTTTTTTTTTTTCTTTCTTTTCTTTTTGTGAAACCACTAGCCAACATGAGTGAGAAAACAAGTTGAAGGGGCAAGGTATAAATATCTGATGGCTGTGCAAAATGATACCTTAATGTGAAAAATGGTATTGTTCATTTTTATTATTGTACAGAAATGTCTTCCCTTCAGACCAAAATAGAGATACAAATAGCATATGGCTAGACACTAATGATACACATGCTTCAGAGCTATTTGTCTGTACCCTGGTAGTCCCTTGGTAGTTTAAAGTTCTTATGCAAACCAGACCTCATTATGAAGAAAAATGTTCTTGTTTTAGAATTTTCAGTATAGTACCTATTACATTTTTCCTGTCTGTTCAAAGAAAAAACTCTTTAATTCACCTACAAGAAAAATTTTTATAAAGCAAAAGTTGAAATAATGACAGAATAATTTTATTTCTGGAAAAAGAGATAATGTACCTGTCAAGCTGCATTTATTCCAGTGGCCTTTGGTGGCATTTTCTAGTGACAGCGGCAAATTTTCCAAAATTGTTTCCATAGGCCCCACACAGAAATAGGTAACAGAGAACATTATTAACTTTAACACAGAGAAATTTATTGAAACCCAGCACTCCACGAATAAAATATTGGGATTCTTTTCCCCTTTCTATCCCACTTATTGCTCTAAATGAATCCACATTCCCTTTTCTTTATCTATTCCCTTATCCTCCAAAAAAGCCATCTGCTATTTCTTTTATGAAAAAATGCAACCTACAATTAGTGTCTTGTTCATCTTTTCTTTCTCAGAAAAAGAGAACTATTATGCAAATACTCTGCAATTTAGTTTCAAATACTCTTTGTAGTGTGATGAGCAATTTTCCTTAATACAAACCCAGCTTTTTT
>NW_007727135.1:810468-813887 GCF_000696425.1 Galeopterus variegatus | reverse complement strand
GGGAAGCTACACACATAGACATGAACCAAGGTGACTCTTATATACATGAAACACTGAAAGCTGGCAAGAGAAAAATAGAGTACAATCAGTGTAAATTTAATTTAATTAGATATCTAATGTATAATATCTATGTATTAAATTAGATATTTAATCTGATTAGCTGTTTTGCTCATTTGTTGGTGTGTATGTGTATATTTATATTTGTGCATATTTTAATTCAGTGAAAGAACCCTCTGATTTATACTGTGAATGCAAGCAGTTAATACTAGATTAAATAACAGGTAATTTAATTAGGCTCACAGTCTTATCTATATGCTCCTTATAACTCCATTGATTTGCTTTATTTAAAATGTTTCCTGAAATATACAGTAAGAGAAACTTAAATTTTGCCACCTTGGGAATCCAGATGGAGCCACATGAATGGTAATAACTCAAATTTCTGGCTTTGCTAATTATGTGGAATCCCCAGGCCACAGAGAAGTAGCCACAAATACTTTGGGAAGTTGCTGAGTATCTCCTATGAACCCCCAGCTAGTCTTCCAGTTGTAGTCAGCCTATGATATCTGCAGTATCCGTCCTTACCAGCTCTCGTCCCCATGTGGAGCATCTCTTCTCTCTGAGCCACTGGAGAGGTCCCACCCCTGCCACTGCTGACCGGTACCATGTGAGGATGCCCACGTCCTTGGTAGGGATGATGCCTCTTGGTGGTCCTCCCTGAGGTGCCAGTCCTCATGGTGTTGCAATAGTGGTGGGCTCAGTAGGGAAGCATAAAGTCTTTTTTGTGACTCAGCTGGTTCCGTGGGGCAGCTGGGGAAGGGGAAATTGGAGGACGTAATTTACTTGGAAGCCATCTGGAAAACAGTGAGTTCAGCTTTTGCCACAAAGGCTCAAAAACAAAATGTCCTCTAAGGTAGGTTGACACAATTTTACCACCTTATTTCTCCTGTTTGGCCTTGGATCACTTTTCTCCAGGCATGTGCTGCACCGTTCTACTCCTTATTCAAAAAATAAAATGTTAGATCATACATAAAGCCCTGGCTGAATCTGGGAAATCAATATGCTCCATCAGATACTCCCCATAACAGAGAATAATCTTTAGGTTCAGTTGCATTCAGAATCACAAAAGTAGTAATGAAAGTAAAAAGTATATAATGTCCTCCCAAATAGATTTAAGGTAATAATAAAAAAGTCAAATACTTGGACAAGGCTAATGATGAAAGACAACGCTCTACGTTCCTTTCCCTCCTCTGCCCCCATTTTCCACTGCCCAAAGCAATCACTTTCAACTTTTGGAATTTTTTCCCGTTGCTTAACTTCATATATCTAAATAATATGCTTATAGTGTCAACTCTTATTTTTTCAGTTTTGTGCATCATATGCTAACTTCTCACTGTCAACAACAGGAATGTACCTGTCACTTCCTTCTCATCACACCTTGCAGAAGTGCACCTGTCTTTCCCCCATCTTCCAAAATACTCATATGATTTCTGCTTGTATCAGTATTTTGTGTTTACATTATTTTGATTATGTAACTATTCCCAGTTGTGCTTGTGTAATGATGTGAATTTTTTTTAGTGCCTATCTTTGTGTTTTACCTCAATTAATTTCTTCTTTTTTACTTTAGCTTAGTTTTCTGTGTGTCTATTACTAATTTGACCTTCAACTCCTGCTAGAAAAATAAATATCCTCTTATTGTATTTTAAACTCATTAGATCATCTTTCAGTTCCATCTTCTTGAGTCACTTTTCTCCAAGTGATATGTCCTGTCCCAGTCTGAGTTGGCTGCTGTTTCAGTCTGTTGCACAGTTTTTGTTCTGGAATATCCCTTCACCATCATTTTTGAATTTCTGTATCTCACATTGTACCCTTGTTTCCTTGACTTAATGTGCTCTTTTTAGTCCCTCCCCTGCCACACTCCCACCCCCTTAATATGAACATATCTGACAGAAAGGAAGCAGGGAATGTAACTTGTTTAGGATCTGGCATGACCGAACATGTCTGTTATATCCACTCCCTTGGTTGAAATTTTGCCGCGTATATAGAATTCTAGGATTCTAGAATTTTGAAAACTCTCAGAATTTTGAAGTTACAGCCCCATTTGGGAGAAGAAACTGGAGGATGCTCTATATTTTCACTGTATGTAAATTTACATAATCCTTCTAGTTTCCCCCAGAGTACTTCTCTTTCTGTTGGGCCTGATATCCACAGTCCACAATCCTTTTGGCTTAGGATCTCCTAAGGAGAAGACAAGGCGATCTGTAGTCTCAGTGCTTCATAAACGTACTTTGAAGCGATCCTGCTGAAATCACACAGTCCACAATCCTTTTGGCTTAGGATCTCCTAAGGAGAAGACAAGGCGATCTGTAGTCTAAGTGCTTCATAAACGTACTTTGAAGCGATCCTGCTGAAATCCGTCCCTCTCACTCCACTTAGAGATGTTTGTGGTGCCACCACTACTACTCGAGTCACTGGTGTCATACCTCACGAGATGGTTGCTTCTCAGTTTCCCCCCTGCTGTTAACCTGCAAATTTCTTACGTTTGCTAAGTCAGTTACCACTATTAAGCCACATCTCACTTCTCCTATTCTATCCTTATTGCCTCCTCTCTGTAAGTGGTGGTGTCTGCCTTTTTTTAAATTAATTTCTTTATTGTTGTTATTGTGGAAAAGTAATTTGTGTATTCAATCTGCCTAGCCATCTTAAGCAGAAACTCAGTATAGCTTTGTCTGCTTAATTTTTTGTTTTGAAAAATTTCAAAGCTGCAGACAGAATATGTTCATGAATAGTGCAATGAACACTCTGTACCTCAATATAGATATACCGATTGATAAAAAATTGCCACACGTGTGCCACCTCCATGTGTATGTTTGTGTGTATGTGTATATACACATGAATAGAAATACAAAGATGAAAAACTAAAACTATATACATACATACATACGTGTGTGTGTGTGTGTGTGTGTGTGTGTCTCTACACTCTTTCCCATTCACTTTCTCTCTCTCAGAGTAAACCACTTTAAAGTAAGTGGCAGATGCAAAATAATTCATCCATAAATATTTCAGGATATTTTAACATCAAAGAACATTATTTTACATATCCACAATACCATATCACTGTCAAATATTTAACCTTAATACAATATTACATAATATATAGTCCGTATTTAGATTCCTCAGTTGTCCTAATAAAGTCATCTATGGTATTTTTTTTCCAGTACAGGAGCCAGTCAAAGACCCAGCATTGCTCTATCGCTGCAATTAATTTTAGTTTGAACATAATACCCTTCTCTTATGTCTCATAATATTGACATCTTTTAATGAGTTAAAGCCATTTTCTTTGTAGAATTTCCTACAGTATGGATTTGTCTGATTGTTTCTTTGTGAGTAAATTCAAGTTAAATGCTGTTAACAAGAATCCA
>NW_007727135.1:807431-810212 GCF_000696425.1 Galeopterus variegatus | reverse complement strand
GACATTATTTTACATATCCACAATACCATATCACTGTCAAATATTTAACCTTAATACAATATTACATAATATATAGTCCGTATTTA
The DNA here is from genome assembly GCF_000696425.1 of Galeopterus variegatus. Lineage (NCBI taxonomy): Eukaryota > Metazoa > Chordata > Mammalia > Dermoptera > Cynocephalidae > Galeopterus > Galeopterus variegatus. The sequence goes on along the minus strand of NW_007727135.1, from coordinate 810,126 downwards.
GATTCCTCGGTTGTCCTAATAAAGTCATCTATGGTATTTTTTTTCCAGTACAGGAGCCAGTCAAAGACCCAGCATTGCTCTATCGCTGCAATTAATTTTAGTTTGAACATAATACCCTTCTCTTATGTCTTATAATATTGACATCTTTTAATGAGTTAAAGCCATTTTCTTTGTAGAATTTCCTACAGTCTGGATTTGTCTGATTGTTTCTTTGTGAGTAAATTCAAGTTAAATGCTGTTAACAAGAATCCAACGTAGGTGATGTTACGTAGCTTCTTAAAAGCGAAATTTGGGGGCTGACTCATTAGCTCAGTTTGTTAGAATACAGTGCTGGTAATACCAAAGTTCAGGGTTTGATCCCTATATTGGCCAGCTGCAAAAAAAATAAATAAATAAAACAAAATAGAAGCAAAATTTTACTATTGTTTACATAGGAGTTGAATATTATTTTGTTTGCTTTTATAACATAAAAACACATTTCAAACCATAACAAAATGTATAAAGATATTCTTTATGGTTATATCTGTTTCACATTTAATAAAGGCACTTAATAACTTTTGATTGGATGCACTAAATAACCACCATAAATTCCCTTTTTATCTCCATTAAGCAAAGGTGCCTTTTTGATTATGATAAAGAAACTAGAACTCAGTTTCCTCATTTCATGAAAATGACGAGGTTGGAGTAGACAAGTGTTTATAGACTTTCCTAGCTTTCAAGTTTTATGAATCCATGAATAAGAAATTTATAGTATTGAAAATGAAGTAAATTAAGAAAGGTAAAATTGTGTAACAAAATGTCTTATTAAAATGTTTATTCTTATATATAAATTGACAATGGGCATGCTATTACAATTATTTACATTTCCACACTTACAATTTATACATTACACGATTGTATGCTGTTAAACTCTACACCAATAATGGGTGATTTAAGTTTGGGTTACCTTACTCTCCTTGAAAAAAAGCAGAATTTGTATAGATTATTGTACTTGAGAATCAATATCAAAAGTTAAAAATTCACAGTATAAATTGGGATTCATTTCAACTTACTTGGCAGTAAATAAAATCTAATATTGTTGAATTACAAAAGAGAAAATACTGCTATTAATTTTACAGGCAGTTATTCTATAACAACTTCCATTTTAATAAATGTATAGTCTTTGGTTTTTATTGAATTTTATTGAATTAAATTACCTTCAGGATTGAAAGTTACAGTAATGTCTTCTCATTTTTCCATGGGTGAGAGTACATTCTCAAAATCATTATCAGCACCATTACTACATTGCACATAGCTATAATTGTAAGAAACTTTGAGTTGGAATGATGGTAATATATTTTTTTCTTACAGGAAGCTCTGATCATGGCAAGTATGGACCATCCACACCTAGTCCGGTTGTTGGGTGTGTGTCTGAGCCCAACCATCCAACTGGTTACCCAGCTCATGCCCCATGGATGCTTGTTGGATTATGTCCATGAACACAAGGATAACATCGGATCGCAGCTGCTGCTTAACTGGTGTGTCCAGATAGCCAAGGTAAGTGCCCATCGCTTCCTATGGAAATAACATTTCTGGGTTAATATCTCCTAATCTGAAACAGTTTGGGTATTGAAAACAGGTCAAGGTTTTCATCCTATTTAAATAAAATGAGTTGTGTTTGCTATATTGAAAGATACATGATAGGAATGTACTTACATGCAGACCACAAATCGAACGCACGATACATATTTTTGGATTCCTATATTGTGCCATTCATATTGTATTGATCAGATGCCAAAACAAGTAGGTTACTAGTCAGGGGGACAGAATGTTATGCTGTATTTGTTTGGCTTTTGGTTTGTTTTGGTATAGTCTAGTTAACAAAATCCAAGAAAGAGAATGTTGAATGGCTGAATTGTTTCATATTTAGATGATTTTTTAAAATATTCTGGATGTTCAATTCTCAATACCAGAAATGATCAAACTGAATATTTTCTCAGTCTTTTGATAATTTTCAATTGCTCTTTAATGGGGTTTTTTTGGCCGGAAACAAAGGTTTAGGCACGTAACGTACATAAGTGGTCTGGGTTGATGGGCAAGATGGCTTTGTGGTGAACTACAGAACATCTACTACCCTCTAGGGGACTGTGGTTAGGGAATATTACCGGAGTTAACTCATCTGCCAGTTTTCAAGAGTGGCCAGAATTCTGGATTTTTATGTGAATTCTTCAAATCTAAGTCTTAGCTCAAACTTTTGAAACACTTTGGGAAATAAGCAAAGTATTTATATCCTGTAGTCACCAGTGTGCAACTTCTGGTATACATTCTTTATGTTCAAAGAAACCATTTATGATTATCTATCTTTCTTGAATTTTTTTTTCCTAGAAAAGCAGGGTTGTGATAAGTTTTAATTCAATATCAATTTTTAGTTACATCAAAATATGACTTGATGCTTTATAATTTCCGTAGATATTTTCATCTTTTTATTTTTATGCTGTTAATGCCAAAATAGTAATTTAGTAGTTTGTGCCTGTATATTTTTACAATCTAATAATGAATAGAAGTATATTATCAAAAACAGAAATTTGAGATAATGCTTAAAATGCAAACCCAAAAAATTATTTGTGGGAAAAGCCCAGTTTAGTTCTATATATTATAGGTTTCAATATAGTTTTCTTATGAACTAAGTTTTATAATTTTGTGAATATTTTGTGAC
>NW_007727135.1:806471-807185 GCF_000696425.1 Galeopterus variegatus | reverse complement strand
ATAGGTTTCAATATAGTTTTCTTATGAACTAAGTTTTATAATTTTGTGAATATTTTGTGACAAACTCACAACTGTGAAGATTTTTATGGTTATGAAGTTTGAAATATAACTCTTCAGAAACTGATTTATTTATCTAAGAACTTCTATTTGTGAGGTGAGCTAAATATGCAATAGAAATTCTCAAATCATCCTATGACAATAAATGAAAGCAAAATGAAGCTTCAAATTTCCTAGCTCTCTCTACATTTTCTTCTGTGTTCTCCACAATTTAGGTTTTATCCTTAGGGATCTGTGGTATTAACATATCATTTATACAACACTGTACACTCTAATAATAGAAACTGCTTTGAGTTCCCTGAATAATCACATAGTTTTATATTTTTTTGCCTTTGCAATTGCCATCCCTTCTGCTTACAAGTCTTTTCTCATAGCTTCTTGATTCATACAACGTGATCTAATTCATCCATCAACACTGACTGGTCTTTCTTCCCTTATGGAGACTTTTCTAGGCAACACTTCTCTCCATGCAGAAGTAACCACTTCCTCTTCTGAATTAATTTTAGTAGTTGGTGTCTTGAATATAATTTTATTACTTAAATGTTACACTATGTGTTTAGGTATCTCTATGACTGCATGGCAAGCTTATTTAATCATTAATCCTTCAACAAATATTTGTGGGCACCTACCATGTGTCAGATACTATGCTGACTGAGG